>NC_142806.1:21218111-21320403 GCF_049724085.1 Artemia sp. Qi Xiang Cuo
ACAACCATTTTCTTCAACATAGTTGAAAATTCTGGAAACTAGGTCTTTGAGGATGATAACCCCTTTAGAGCTTTCACTGCAAGGGTTGTAAGTTATGCCCTGGGGGGCATATATGGTTTATATAGAAAGTTGTTGTAGAAATTTCGAAAGGGGCTCATTTGATTGGAAATTGAAATTGCCCTTTTTAATAGTCGGAACTTAGTGGAGATTAATTAACCCTCCCTCTTACGCCATCTATTTCTCCAAACACATTCAAACAAATTTTAGAGATAGCCATTTTGTTCAACGTAGTTGAAAGTTCTGGAAATTGTGTATTTAAGGATGACAAACCCCCCAGAATCCCCAGGGCGAAGGTTGTAAGTTATGCCCTGGGGGCATATAAGGTTTTTAATGATAGAGACACTATGATAAAAACTTCAAAAGGTGTTCATTCAATTGAAAATTGAGAGAACTAGTGACCTTTTTAATAGTTTAAATTGATTGGACGGTAACTAACCCCCCTCTCCCACCCAACCGTTCCAAACACCCATCCAATAAAACAATTCATATATCCATTAGGCTCAACTCTTTTGAAAGGTATGGAAATAAGGTTAGTAAGGTTGACAACCCCCCCCCCCTCACCCCCCCGGGTAAAGGGTTTAAGTTATCCCCTGGGGGTATATAATATTTTTATAGAACGCGCTTACGTAGAAACTTCAAAGAGGCTCATTTGATTGGAAACTGAAAGGGCTAGTGCCATTTTGAATAGTTGAAAGTGATGGGAGAAAGACTGACGCCCCTCTCACGCCCACCATTTTCCCAGACACATCCAATCAAAATTTTGAGATAGCAATTTTGTTTAACGTAGTTGAAAGTTCTGGAAATTAGGTCTTAAAGGATGACAACCACCCTCACATCCCTTAGGGTAGCCTTTATAGGAAGTGTTGTTTCCTTTATAGGAAACTACCACAAATCAGCATCGATAAATAAATGAAACTCAAAACGAACAGAAATTACAATAAATAACCGATTGAAACTCAAAACGAGCAGAAATTTACTTAAGTTGGGCTCAAAACTTCTGTGCCTTCCCAAGGCCAGAACATAATTTGCACTTTACTGAAAAAAATACAAATGAATATGTACCCCTCCCACGCCCACCATTTCCCCAAAAACATCCAATATAAATTTTGAGACAGCCATTTTGTTCAACTTAATTGAAAAGTCCGGAAATTATGTCTTTGAGGATGACACTCTCACCACAGCCCTCCGGGCAAGGGTTGTAAATTATGCCTTTGGGGCATATAAGGTTTTTATAGAGCTTTAGTATAGAAACTTCGAAAACTTCGAAGGGCTAGTGCCCTTTTTAATAGCCGAAAGTGATTGGAGGAAAACTAACATCCCTTCCATTCCCATCATGTCCCTAAACACATTCAACATAAATTTTGAGATAACTCTTTTGTTCTACGTAATTGAAAAATCCGGCTATTGTGAATTTGAGGGTTACACTCCTCCCACCGCCCTTTGTGCAAGGTTTGTAACTTATGCCCTTGGATCGTATAAGGTTTTTATAGAGCTTTATTACAGAAACTCCGATTACTTCGAAGTACTAGTGCCCTTTTTAATAGTCAAAGGTGATTGGAGGAAAACTAACACCCCTTCCGCGCCCACCATTTCCCCAAAAACTTGCAATATAAATTTTGAGATAACCATTTTGTTCAACGTAGTTGAAAAGTCCGGAAATTATGTCTTTGAGGATGACACTCCCCCACAGCCCTCAGCGCAAGGGTTGTAAGTTATACCCTGGGGGCATATAAGGTTTTATAGAAGGCGTTGTCGTAGAAACTTCAAAGAGGGCTCGATTGGAAATTGAAAACGCTAGTACCCTATTTAATAGTCTAAAGCGATTGGAGGGCAACTAACACCCAGGTCAAGCCTACCATTTCCCCAAACACATCCAATCTAAATTTTGAGATAGACATTTTGTTCAACGCAGTTGAAAGTTTTGGAAATTAGGTCTTTGCCAGCGTTGTCGTAGAAACTTCAAAAAGGACTCATTCAATTGGGTATTGAGAAGGCTTGTGCCCTTATTAATAGTCAAAAGCGATCGGAGGGCGAATAACTCCCCATACCCATCATTTCCCCAAGCACTTCGGATCAACATTTTGATATAGCAATTTTGTTGAATGTTGAAGAGTCCAGAAATTATGTTTTTGAGTCTGACAGCCCCCAGCAGCCCTCAGGGCTAAGCTTATAAGTTATGCTTCCAATCAAAATTTTGACACGGCCATTTTGTTAAGCCTATCAGAAAGGTCTGGAAATTATGTCTTTGAGAATAGCAAATCCCCCCAGCCCTCAGGGTAGGGGTTGTAAGTTGTGGTCTGGGGAAATATAGGGTTCTTTTTTGTAGAAATTCTAGCGATTTAAACGTCAAATGTGAATTATTGAATTAATAGTCAGGTGACCTAGTGTCCAAAGTCTAAGTGACCAGAGGGCTGCTACTCTCTCCCTCCTACACATACGTTTTATCCTCCCGAAGTGCGTCTAATAGAAATTTTGAGATGGCCATTCTATTCAAAATAGTCTAAAATAAATATCATATAGGCTAACAATGCTTTTGGAGTTGAAACAAGCCGCAGAGATTAGGGGCAAGGGTTTTAAGTTATGCCCAGAGGGTATTTAAGGTTTTTATGATGGAAGGGATGGTTGTTTAATTTCAGAAGAGGCTCAGTCTTTCTCCCTGAAAAAGACTATGTCAATACAAAACGAACAGAAATTAATCAAAAAAACTTTTTGCACAAAATAAGTTTTTCAAAAAAAAAGTAAAGAACTCCATTAAACCAAAATGAACAAAATAGAATCAATTAATCTACCAATCATACAACTATCACAAATCAGTATCAATAAATAAATGAAACCCAAAACAAAGAAAAATTAAAATAAGTCAAACTCAAAACGAGCAGAAATTAATCTGAGTAGGGTTCTAAACCCTATGCTTTGTAAAAGCCACAATATAATTTGTACTTTACTGAATAGAAATTCTTTTAAATGTTTTCACTTATAACTTTAAGAAAACAAGAATCAATTAAGATTTTAAGGAATAAATATCATCCTATGCATATTAAACTGACAATGCACATTTTTCAGTAAATTCATTTGAATTTTTTTAGTAAAGCACAAATTATATTCTGGCTTTTAGAAAGCATAGGGTTTAGAACCCTACGCAGATTAATTTCTGCTCGTTTTGAGTTTGACTTATTTTAATTACTGTTTGTTTTGGGTTTCATTTATTTATTTTCATTTTTAAATATTTTAACTTTAATTGACATGCTTCTTCTATTGCCTTTAAAAAATTGTTTGTCTCTAAGCTTCATTAAACAAAGAAAGCAAAACAATTTTTTTCAACTCAAAGTAAGGAGCAGCATTAAAACTTAAAACGAACAGAAATTATTCGATTTATGAGGGCGGTTGCCCCCCTCCTCAACACCTCGCTCTTCAAACTTCACTTTTTTGGCACTTTACAAAAAGTTACTTATTGTTCTAATTAAACGACCCTTGTGTTTTAGGAATCGTTTTTAAAGAATTGAAACAAAACTTAAACTTTAGGGCAAAGAACGAGATGTTGAAGAGGGGGCAACCCCCCTCATATGCATAATAATTTCTGTTCATTTTAAGTTTTAATGTTGCTCCTTATTTTCAGTTGAAAAAACTTGTTTTTTTTTTATTTCTGACCGTTTTCTAAATAACGTCAGCATAACTGGCTCCACCTACACGGAAAAATCCTCCCCTCCCCCATAGAAATATTCTCTGGGCAATCCGATCCTACCGAAAAATTACCCGAGTCAATTACCCTTAACATCTCCACGCATAAAATTAAATCGGTAAAGAGAAAGCAAGACATATACAGAAATTTCGTATTAAATTCTGGCAAATTCACCCAGCGTAAAAATTCTTCTGAAAATTTCAGCCCCTGGAAACTATCTTCTCCATTGAAAATTCTCCCAGCCGAAAATTCGTCCTCCCCTCCCCACCCGAAAAGTGTATGCATACTTCCCAATAATAAATAAAATAAAGAGCGATTTTTATAACTTAAAAACCTTTTCCCAAGAGCTGTAGGGGGTCATTTTATCTCCAGAGACATAGTTATCGGGCTTTTCAACTCTGCTGAAGAAAAAAGTTATCTCAAAGTTTTGATTGGACGATTTTGGGAAAAAAAGTGACGTGGGAAGGGGGCGAGTTGCCCTCGAATTATTTTGGTCACTTAAAAAGGGCACAAGAACTTTTCATTTCCATTAGAATGAGACCTATCCCGACGTTCTAGGCCCACTGGGTCGATACGATCAAACCTGGGAAAAAAAGAAATAACAAAAAAAAAACAAATAAACACGCATCCGTGATTTATCTTCTGGTAAAAATTACAAAATTTCACATTTTTGCAGATATGTACATTAAATTTTGAGATAAAAGCATTAAAATTTATTTACATGCATTTCTAGTACGTTTTTAAGAGTCAGAAAAAAAATATAGGGGTTGCAGGAGGGGATTGAACCTGGTACCCCCCTGGATACGGTTTCTCATAGAGTAATACACACCCAAACACGCTATATCCCTCAAGTATCAACCACACTACCTAAGAGCATGGGTGTAGGGAGGGGGCGGCAGGGGGGCAGCTGGCCCCCCCCTAGACCGTCAAATTTACATTAGACATGGCTGAAAAAGCAGATGGTTGGAAAAGCCCAGTTGATAAAAGGCCCTCTATCACACTATCGACTGCCCCCCCCCTAGAAAATATGCTGCCTACGCCCATGCCTAAGAGTATGCAAGACTTCCAAATATAGTAATAATAATCATCTCTATAGTTTGACAGTAGATCACCTCTGTGCTGGTAGATATGGGAATGAAACATACTAGCTTTATAGAGAAAAATTTTAATTAATTCCTCCCCCCCTTCCTCTCTCAAAATTTATCTGAAGTCCCAAAAACAGGGCTTGACCCTCCTCATTTTAGCTGATACGCAATTACAGATCACCAAAGGTAGCATAATTTCATTACAAATAAAGCGAATCAGCTTGGTAGAATCCAGTACAACCACCATGTGGCATTACTTCTTTGCAACTGGGAAGCCTAAAATGTAGTTATTGATACTTTTAAATTAATTAGCTTCTCAAGATTTTAAATTGATTGCAAATTCTTCCTCTTCGGGGTAAAGTCGTAGTATGGTGCCCTAAACCACCTAAACTGTCACCCAACCGCAACTGCTGTTGTTGGCGTCTGCCCCCCCCCCCGGAATATTTTCTACCGGCGGCCTTGATTGATGTGGAGGTGTGTAAGGTTTTTTTCAAGCTCTTTTATTGATAGAAGTTCATAAAGCTTGCATAAACTGGTTGATACAGTTATGGATATGAAAGACGTGCATTGATTATAGATTTTTCGTTTGTTTTTCGGAATAGAAGAAAGATTTCCCACACAGATCGTTGACGGAAGCAAACCTTGTGAAAAAATAATTTGCAATAGTATGGTGAGATGATCTAAAATCTCATGACCACCATTTTTTATATGAAGAGCGTGAATTCCATCTATACCTCGTGACAGCTTTAGCTTAAGGCGCGTAATAGCACCAGCCACAGTATCAGAGTGAGGGAATCCTTACAAAAATGGGACACGCTCTTCGACAAATTTGCGTTCATATCGAGGGTTTGCTGGAGAGAATTCGGCCCCAAAGACAGAATACCAATCAGATAAAAGAACATCGATAGCGGAAAAGGAAGTTTCGGGGATCCTTGGACGGAGTGACGACCGAAGCAAAATAGGGTTATCTTTACTTTTTTTTGCTGTCTGTTCTGTGATTTACTTGCGCTGATTCTCAAGTTCATTGGCAAACTTCTATTTTGCTGCAATGCCAAGGGAATATAACAGGACCAAACCGTCATATTCAATCCATTTATATGGATCAAACCGTCGTATTCAATATTATACGGTCGTATTCAATCCATATATATATATATATATATATATATATATATATATATATATATATATATATATAACCAAAACTTTGCTGAATCACGTAATTGAGAGGGACTTTGGTTTTCCTGCCACTTAGGAACAGATCCTAAATGATGACGCTTCAATGGAACAGTATGAGATTCTGCATATTGTAAAGCGAAGCATATCTCTGCACAATAAATATCAAGGAGAATCCAGTTAATTTAGCTGACCTCTTATTCACAAGTTTCCATTTCCTACAATGTAAGCTTCAAGTACAAGTAAGACATTTTGAATTGTCAGTGACAAATCAAAATCGACATAACTCAAAGATCAGTCGATGGTGAAACTAGGACAAAAATATCTATGGAAACTGTATAATAATGCTATTGATACAATTGAAGGAAATACAGAAATAAGTTACAATTGAAGGATATGTACATTTCTATTTATTATCCGTGATCATTTTGAGATTAGAGGTTAATTAAGCCCTATCTTCAGTATGGGTTTTTCAGGTGAAGTTAGCTAAGTGATACGGCGTTTCATTTACTGGATTTAACTTTTCCTAGAAAGAATCACTTCAAACGTCCTTGATTTGAAATTTGAGTCTTAGAAAAACACCAATAGAGATTGGAACTGCCAGTAAAACTTAAAAAGCACGGGCGAATTCGCCTGAAAAGGTGATATTGAAGATGTGACTTGAGTCAGTATCTTTCAATGGATGTTATTCTTTCCCTTGAAAAATTAAATTTGTATCAAATTGATGATGCCAATCCCTCTTTGTCTTAACAATTGTATTATCCACTTCTTTTCGCAATGTGTGTGGTTATATTTTCTTTTCTTGTATTATTGTTTATTTGTACTTCTTGCTTTCCCTCGTTTTGTACTCCTCTTTACTCCCATTTGCAATTGGGTAAAAATGTCACTAATCTTATTACTATTTATTACCATTGCTATTTTTTCCTCTTCTTCTAATTTTATTACCCAGAGACATTTTCCAGATATCAATTAGATGACATTTGATCAGATGCTTATTCTACAATTCGTTATTTTTTCATTTAAGCTCTTAGCGCTTCTAAACATTTATTGAAGAATCTGTCGAAAATCTTTCAAAAGTTTGGAATATCAAGGTGCAGAAATGGATGATGAGTTTTCTCTGGAATCAGTGCGTCAATTTATTATTATGCAAGGAGGAAAAACAACTAATCATGAGCTGGTTAGACATTTCAAAAAGTTTTTGACTGACCCAATGCAAAAAGGTGAGAAATTGAGAAGGAAACTGCTGTAGTAGCCTAGCCTGTTTTATTCTAGGCTGGTATAGCATTGGGCTTGGCTACTATAACTCAACATATTTTGCCTGGAAGTGCTCTTTGAATCCAGTATTTTGGCAAAGGTTAAGATTTGGAGGAATCCATAAGAAACTATGAAAACTATTCAACTAGAAAACAATCATAGCCTAAATAGGCCTAGGCGACCTACTCATTTATCTTATTTTTAAAATTAAATTGCTTCACTTCTCCCATCTCCTGCTCAAGGATGAATATACAATAAATTTTTCATTATTCATATTATTGACTTACAAATAAAGTAAACATAGGCTACCACTCAAGGCCTTTTTTATGCTCTTTCCAAATATAATAATCCAGATTTTTGTCAGAAATAAATTTTACCCCCACCCCTATATATAACAATTCAGGGTATATATTTGGGTAATTTTTTGTTATTCATATTAATTTTGGTATTCATAAATAAAGTTGACCAAACTCTCAGCATCAACCTTGTGCATCTGGTAGCAACCTATGGCTCTTTTTTTGATTTTCATATCATGAACATAGCACAGTAAGATTGCAAATTGTTTCTTTTTTGAAAGGTCTTTTGTTTTATCTGCAAGAAGGGCAAAATATTTTGCTTCTCTGATAGGTTCATCCAATAAACTTGCATTAAGAGCAAGTTAAATTAATGCAAAATTGCATTAATTAAATAAATTACACTACTCTAGACTATGTTCAGGGGGGGGGTGCACCCCCTGAATCTGCCACTGCTCTGACTTCTTTTGCAATAGAACTTTTAATTTTATTTTCTATGACCTAAATGTATTTGTTTTGCTACTCATGTGACAAGTAATGGCCATAGGCCTTGCAAGACTTGTCCATTGGGTCTGGGTTGATTTCTGTTAAAAGACCTACTGTCTCAACAAAGTTCCCTTATTTGCACTGGACTCTCCTTCATCATGGCCACAAAACACAAGACCTTGCCATCCAAGTAAGGCTGTAGTTTTTAGCAGAGCCTTTACATACTGTCTGTTCTCTAATATTTCCTTTTCTTGTTCTTTGGAGAGGCATGAGGCGACAGATTTGGCCATCTCCACCTGAATAGCTTTAAATTTGGTCCAGGAAATGGTACATGCTTTGTGCTGGTCACTGCTTTTGTGCTGCCTTACCAGCTTTGAAATAGCTTTTCACTTTCTCAATCCTATGTTAATGAATGCTCTTCCGCCATATCTTATCATAATATCATGATATTATGTTTTTAGCATGCCATATAATAAATTATGGGAGACAGTATAATGTGACAGGCCAAATCCAACAAAACCATGCCAAAAGAGATATTCTTCTAATGGGTGACTTTGCTGTAAATCTTTGAGTGTCTTCAATTTGCTGTTTTCTAGTGACCTGGTTTTTGGTTTTTCAGGAATAAATAGAAAGCAACAAAAAAATTGGAAAAGGAAGAATAAACTAAGAGCTTCAGAGTTGAAAATTGGGCCCCTCAAAAAATCAGGGGGGGGCACCCCCCACCAATGGTGTTACTGGTTTCTAAGTAGCCATTAGATTCCTTTGTTGTTTTATAATCCCTTTTCTGAGAATAGGCAACATGGCAGCATAGGCAACCTGGCACTTTGACAATAAGTCACATCAGTCCATTTTTTGTTAAGAAACAAATCACTCTGTGATAATTTATTGTGCACCCCTAGTCCTGGGCCTATAGGTAAATCCAGGCCTAGAGATGATGCATTTGCAAGTGAATTGATTAGGCTAGCATATTCTGAAAGAGCATACAAAAGGAATTAAGTAGAATGTTCACCTTGTAGAATCTTGTATATACCTAGTCCTCTTTAAATATTCCTGTCATTAGGCTATTTTACAACAGTGAACAGGAAATGCTAACATTTTACAAGAGGGAAAAGGCTCTTCCTTTACTCAACTAGCACAGAAAAGAGTAGGCTACCACTAACCAATTGTAATGTATAATGGGATAATTTAAAGTAGCCACTATTTTTATCTATCAGAGGAGTAGGGCAGGCATAAAGGGAAGTATTGGGCTTTTACCTTGCCTTAAATTGCACTTTTAATTGGCTTGCAAGCTTCAGATGTGCCTGTGGTCTTAACCATTCCCAGAATTTTGGGTAAATATAGCAGCCTACTTCACAAGTGATTGTGAGCAATTATTCTTTTACTTTCACCAATAATGGAATTTACAGGACACAGGATGGCTAGTAATTCACTAAGACTAGCCTACTGGTAAATTATCAGCAGTCTCAGAGATTATTGTTAGGCCTAGATTGACAATTGTAAGCATCAACATTTTGGCAGTTACAAAATATATGCTAATATGTTAAAATTTTGAATTCCATAATATTCAAAAATTTTGGATATGGGGGTAAAATTTTGGATATGGGGGTTTTTAGTCTTGCCTATGGCTCAGCATCCTGCATCCTTAGTACAGTATGCTATTATGCTTTAATGTAATCTTGTTATATTACCACTCTAAAGCAAATTTCTGCTGCAGTCAAAAGCCAAAACATTTATCTTCATAATGCAGTAATGATTGTTGCAGGATATTATCTAATTGGTAGATAGCAAAGAGTATTGCAGGATGACCTTGAGGAATGAGCAAATTATAGCCCTGTAAACAACATGTCATTGTCCCATATTTTGAATAATGAGTAGTATTTAGGAAATTAATAGTGATTCCATATTGGCAAAATAGACTTATTGTAGTTGTTTGGATAACATCCTATCCCTAGAGTCTATAAGAATGGCAAAATTATAACCTTGTAGGCTAAACAACACAGCATTTCATTAAATTTTAAGCAATTGATGGGTTCTAGGAAATTAATTTTGATTTCATATTGACACACTTTTTGTATCCATTTGTATGGACTATTTTGATGAACTTTGCTATAAAGAAGACACAAAACAGTATGAGAGAATATGGCATGCAATGGTAGATGTAACTCTCTTGTAGTTAGATTATATGATTGATTTTAATGTTATAGAAAAGTATTTTTTGATAAAAGGAATTAGTTTCTGTGGGATATGAGAGTTCAGGAACCAATCAAGTTGATAAATTTGCTGGTACTGGTGCTTAATATGGTCACTTTTATACATTTTACAAGGAAACCAGTCACAAAAAACCCGCCAGATGGGTTAATTGCAAGACACTGCTATAGAGAAATGCAATGTAAAGCATGGTTTTCATTGCGTTTACAATGTTTAAACTATTGTTTTTTGGGGTTTAGGGGGTGGGGGGGGGTGGTACTTAGGTTAGGTTATGTATTTAATATATGCTATGCTTTATCCTACCCCCTCTAATGTGCAAATATATAGCCTAAATTTGTTTATAAACTATTATATATTTATCCTATTTTATTTTATTTCATTAGCATTAACCAAGCTTGACTTTTCAGAAGTGACCATATAATGCACTTGCTTACATTAGTAGAGTTATTAGCAAGCATGATGGATGCACTGAACACCAGAAAAGCAGAAAAGCCAAATTACTGTTATTTTTAAAGTGAAAAAACTTGGACAAATAGGAAGATAAGCCTTTGGACTAAGATTAAAACATTGGAAGTCATATTATTGATGGCATATAGTTCTAAAATCATAGTGTTTTAGAAGGTTTAGGGAGGCATTGTAAATGTTTTCTAGAGGAATTGTCTAAGGTTCTTAAAAGAACTAGACAGGAATTGTCTAGTTCTTTTAAGTACTCATTTAAATGATCATATATCAATCAATAAGCTGTGTGAGAAATTTGGTTGATCCCACTTTCTAGGGCTATAATTGAAGAAAGGCTTATATGGCTATTTTTCATAAACAAAGCATGATTGATTGCCAACAATCCTTAAGTAATAGGCCAGGGTCAATTTTTATGAACATTGTTGAATTTCTCAATGAAAATAACAGAAAAAGGATACTTCCCATGATATAGGGGGAGGGACTAATTTTCACCCTCCCCTGCACTGACACTCCTGCATTTGAGCATCACAAGGGATGATGGAGTCAAGATATAGCTTTTTTTATCTTTTAAAAGTTGTGGTGGTATCATGGTATCTCACAGGGTTTGAATGCTTCATTGCATCAAGTAATGTGCATCTGCTTGAACTTGTGACAAGACCAAGGAAGTTGGTCCCATCACAAATTTGTGCTGGGTTGTGATGGGCTGGTTTAGCTCCACTAGAGTTTCTGATAGTCTTTTTGACATAACAATTATCTTATTCAAGGAACTAAATTAGAAAGTTTTGTTTTTTACATGGACAAAAGTCAGCAGAAGTAGTACATTAAATTTTCAATGAGAACAGTTCAAGAACTTATAATTAAATATGGAAGTCCTATTGACAAAAAAAATTGCCTGCTTTTTCAGAAAATTAACACAGTATAAATTATTGATCTGTTGGCTTTGATTATGAGATTGTGTCATATTATGGGAGTTTTATATACAAAGAAAGGGTTTATTTATCAACAGGGCGTAGCTCCAGCATTTTTATTTGTGGGGTGAAAGGGGTCCACATCCAGAGAGTCAAGGGGCATGGGCAATATAATATTTTTTTCTCCAAATTATTGGAGGGGCAACTGCCCCCCTTGCACCTCCCACACGACACCACTGTTTATCAAAAATAAACATAACAAAACCTGAAAAAAAGTTTGATTATTTTGGGTTTGATAGTGGAGTCATTTTAAGATTTGATTCCGATTTCTATCTTAGAAATGTCAGATTTATCCAATTCTGACTAATCATCTAGTCACTTTTTAGTAGTCTTTTACTATTTTTAACTTAATTTAAACCAGAGTACCTAATAGCTGAGGATGGATCTTTTGTCTCTACAAGCATTACAGTACATCCTGTGCGTGAAATTAATGCAATATATTCCTTTGGATGCTATCATTGTTGTTGTTTCTTAATTTGGCTAAATAGAAAGGATATTTTAACAGATTCCTTGCTTCTATTGTCCAGAGCCTTCCAGCATTGTTTTTTCAATTACCAACAGATGATCTTTCTCCTTCTTCTTCCTCTGGTTCCCTGTCTGGGGTATAAAGAGCAATTGGGAAACTAAGAAAAACAAGTGATTGTCCTTTGGATATCCCATTTCCTCTTATTAGTGGTCTTAGTGAGCCGTCAAAGCCCTTGTCTGTCCTTTTCAATGAGATTTCTGAGTTTGGGCAAATTTCAACAATATGGAAACAGGGTATCATAAACCTCTTAAAAAAGAAAGACAGAAAGCTTCATTTTGAAGGTGTTTGCCCTGTTTCTCAAAAGGTGTGAAGGATTCCTTGCAGATTTGCTAAAGGAAAAATCAAACCTCTTACTGATCTGAGGCAGTCCGGGAACCTAAAATCCACTTCTACCTCCCACTACCTTGTTTTTCTTTTCGACGAAATTGGGAAAATCGCCGACAAGCTGAATTCCTTGCTAAATTTAATATCCGTTGACCTTCAAAAAGCATTTGACCTTGATAACCACAATACAGTATAACCACAATATAGTAGATGAGAAAGTTACCAGTGAATTCAATATTGATTTTATTGATGAAATTAATTACTTCCTTCTTATCAAATAGAACGAAAGTAGTCAAACACCAGAATCATTATTCCAATCCTCTCCCTGTCCGCAAGCTAATCTCCCAGG
Source organism: Artemia sp. Qi Xiang Cuo (assembly GCF_049724085.1). Lineage (NCBI taxonomy): Eukaryota > Metazoa > Arthropoda > Branchiopoda > Anostraca > Artemiidae > Artemia > Artemia sp. Qi Xiang Cuo. Next base: position 21,230,979 of record NC_142806.1, read on the forward strand.
TCCCCTCCTTTTTCAGTTATGATCAACAGCCTTGCCAAGGAATTTCCTGACAGATGGAAATTTGTCAATGACCTAACAGTTATTGATACTTCCTTCAGAAATTTAATAAGCAACCCTATGAGTGTCTTCAATGACATCGCAGATGATGCCTTGGACTTAGAAATGAGAGTAAACCTCTCTAAATCCATGCCAATATGTTTCCTTAAATTCCCGCCCCGTTTTCTTAATCCTATCGCCCCTGAAACTTCTGGGTCCTCCCTTAAGTTACTTGGCGTGACAGTTTCTTCTAATTTCAAGGGGGATATCCATGTTAAGATATCATCTATAGAGATAATGGATCTGTCTCCCTCCTTAAGATCCAAAGTAAATTTAGAGTCTCCCTCCCCCTTCCTTAAGGATTTATGCCTTGTTCGGCACGCTTGCACCTCCCTTGAAGAATAAGAAAAAATTGAGTCCATCCAAAAATGAGCCGTGCTAATAATTTACTAAGAAGGCAAGGTGCCATACTCCCTTTTTCTAAGAAAAGCTGGGTTGCAAACACTTGAGCACGGGAGAGTTATGTTGTTCCTCTGTTTTACAAAAAAATGCAATAACAAACCCTTGCACAGAAAACGGTTTCCCTAAAAGTCACTTCATGCAGATTCCAGGCGCCTCGAGCTGTGCCATTCCTATTTTGCCCCCCCATTCACTGCTTAACCTCCAGATGTGAAAAAAACCTTTGTCCCTTTCATCACACATAAAAAAAATACCCCACTAGTTTATCTGTTTTTTATTGGATAGTGGTCCTGCCCTGGTTTTTATATCAATTCGCTTGATTCCCCTCCCCTTTTTACTGCCACTTTTAACTTTTTTCATATGTATTTTTTTGCTTAGTTTGACCAGTTTTTATCTTTTTAATTTTTTCATTGACATTTCCCAGTTTAATTTTCTTTGTCAGTTTTCGTATAATTTCTATGATATTTTGAATCTGAAATTCGAATTTGGCCCTTCGGGGCTTGTGATAGTGATTTTTTTGAAATAAATATCTTATCACATATACATTATTGACGTTGGAACACTCTTCACTCATGTTTATTTACTGATGATTATTCTCTTTTATGCTTTAACGTTAAAAATGGGATTGTAAATATACTTTTCAAAAATAGGGGAGTATTTATATATATATTTTTAATTATTTCAATGAAAATACAGTTCTCCTGGTCGAATTTGGGACTTCTGATATCCGCCATGCATGCGCATTGACAGTGCGCAAGTGCACTGATCCAAGTTAGCAGTAAATTATAAAATTATTTTTAAAATGACTGTGATGCATGCGGACCACGATCGCCACCCCGGGTGCGGGGAACTTTTTTTTTAGCTTTTAATACTGAATTCAAAACTTAATAATATTTTTTCTACTGCCTTTAGTTTTTTGTGTGATGATTTTTTTGAATTTTGTCTGCGTCTGAACCGTCATTAGAATTAGATTAAACGGTACTCCTTTAGTATACCAAACTGGAGACGCTTTTAAAAACCCGTTTTTATGGGATGATTCAACACACGGCTGTAAAGAAATTCAATGTAGGCTATAGCGTGGTTTTAATTGCGTATACGGTATTTAAAGTGCTGTTTTTTGTTTTTTTTTGTTTTTTTGGGGGGGGGGGAGAAGGTACCGAGGTTAGGTATTTAATATATGCTATGCTTTGCCCCCCCCCCCTAATGTGCAATTATATAGCTCAAATTTGTTTCTAAACTATTATATAGTCATCCTATTTTTTTTAATTGAATTGGCATTAACCAAACTAGCAGTAGGCTATATAAAAGAGTAGGTATACTAAAGGAGTACCGATTAAACATTCTGACGAAAATCTAAAAAAATGTTGCACGGAGACTCAAAACGATATAAAAGTTGATTTACGTCTTTGAATTTAACACATGAAACTACATTTTATACGTTTGATAAAAATTACATACCCCCCCTCCTTCGTGGACTCGTAATTCTCATCTCGTTAAAAAGTATACCGTTATAAACCAATTGAGCAAAAGGCAAGTATCTTTTCACAATCCTTGGTTATTGATACTAAGCCATTGTTGGGCTTCAGCAATGACCTAGTAGTGACCTATTTAGTCTTCTGATATTGTTTTTCTTTACTTCCTTAGTCTTTATTATATTAAGACGTGAGTGTCTTATCTCCACTTTTTTTCTACGCTTCGCCTTTTTGTTTTGCCGACATATTTCTAGCTAAATAATAACAACAGAAATTGTAAAACTTTCCTTAAAAATCGATGCCTTATTTTTAAAAGACACGGATTAGCTAAAATTTTCAAATAATGCATTTAATTACACTGAGGACCGAAAAAAACTTCTTTTTGTTTTGCTCAAGGTATATAATATGTAGGCGTTGAATAATCTTATAAGCTGCATTAAAAAAAAAAATTATCAAGCCAAAATTTTTGCTTAAAAATACGTTTGGATTGTTTATTAAAATACGAACACAACCAAAAGATGCTGTAAAACATTGCGCAAAAAAATTTACTTTGGTAAAGAATGATTGCAGTTTTTAATTTAGCATATAAAGCTGTACCCGAATTTTTTCTTAAAAAATAAGAGTTTTGAAAAATTCAATGCATGGAAATTTCACAAAAAAAAACGAAAACAAACTTCAAAAACAATGATAAAAGTAAATTTTTGGACTTAACGCAAATAGCAGCGTTAGATGCAAAAAAACGTTTTTCTACCCATAAACTGTATTTCCTACATCCACAGTGGGCCGTTGACCCTCCCATCCCCCGAATTGTTTTTCTGACTCGTATAAACATAGCAAAAATGCATATAAATTTTTTTTTGATTCGCTAAAAAAAATTTACACCCCGGCCCTCTTGATACGCATAAAAAATTAAGACTAAATGAATTTTGCTAAACTTTTTTATAGTCAACAGCATGGTTGCAGCAGTAGCTGCAGTCTAGTAAAGAGCAAACCACAGCCCATAGTAACAAAAAGTTGAAAACTTGGTTTTGAAAAAAAAACTGCCTAGTGAGAAAAAATCGCCATCTGACAATGAATCAGAAATGATAACTATTGTTTCGGTTAATCATAAAAGTCAAAGTTTATTGCGAAAGCAAATTAATGGTGATTTCAGAAAAGACCCTGAAACCCCTTGAAAATGGCGTCGGATCGAAATAAAAAGTGCATCATTGGAATGATGTCTCCTTTTTTCTTTTCTTTTTTTTCTACCAGGGCTAGCGAATGACCAGAGCATCATAGAGAGATGTTTAATAGCTCATTAAACGGAAATAAAATTTGCTAGTGCCCTTTTTAAGTGACCAAAAAGATTGGAGGGCAGACAGCCCCCCTCGTCCAATAAAAATTTTGAGATAGCCATTTCGTTCAACATAGTTCAAAGGTCCAATAAATATGGTTTCGATGATATTATGACCATCCATAGTCCCTGGAGAAGGGCTGTACGTGGTATCGGGTGTATCGGTATCGGGCTTATCTGTATCGGTCGTATTGGTGTCGCGTGTATCGTATCGGGTGTTTTTTCAATCATGGTATTGTGCCTTCTATTATGGCTGCAGCAGTAGCTGCAACCTTGTAAAGTGCAAACCACAGCCCATAATAACCAAAAGATGAAGAGCTCATTTAAAAAAAAAAACTGCCTAATGAAAAAAAAATCACCATCTGACATTGATTCAGGAATGGTAACTATTATTTTGGTTAATCTTAAAAGTAAAAGTTTATTGAGAAAACAAATTTTAGATGATTTGGAAAAAGAGCCTGAAACCCTTCGAAAATGGCATCAGATCAAAATTAAAGTTTAAATCTTGTATAGGGTAATTAGAGTCCTCCAACTTGAACAACAAAGAAAATCACGTTTTTGCATGGATAACACTGTTGTGTCCTTTTTTCCCCCTTTTTAACCAGGGCTAGCGAGCTACTAGAACAACATAAATAGATGTTTAATGGCTCATTCGAACGGAAAATAAAATTGCTGGTGCCCTAGCGCCCTTTTGGTGATGATCAGACACTCCTTAGTCCCTGGGAAAAGGGCTGTAAGTTACGCAATTATGGTCCTACAAAATCCAATGGATTAAATTAGATTAATAGAGTTCCCACTTCAGTCGCTAAGGCTTAGACTTTGAATTAGGAGTCAAAGGTTCAAGTCCTTAAAGGTTTTTTTTTCAATCATGGTTTTGTGCCTCCTATATGATTATATGGATAACCTGTATCTGTATTTGTTAAGGCAGACTACGGTAATTCTTAACCAATGTCGTGTTTCTTACTGCGCCAAAAAATTACGTCTAACCGCCGAAATTTGAGCATATTTGTTTAAATAAATTGTGTAGTATACCATTTTCATAGGATAGTCCATCGACGTTGGAGGGAGCTGAATTGTCAGACTTTTTCCTCACCACAACTTTTAAATCGATAAATGTGGATGATAAATCTATGAAGTAGTCTTCATTGGGATAAATTTGAAAATGTACGTTTTCAGAGAGGGGTTGCTGTGGATAGAATTATTCATAGTACCCATGTCTTACACTGACATCCATACTTTCTGCATTGAAAATATTTAGAGATGTGATGACTGTGGGATTAGATTCCCTGTGGGGTAGATACGCCATATAGGAAAATAAATGCCTTTTTGATCGGACAATTTTTCTTCTTGGTTTGTTTTTCTTACTTTCTTTGACAAGATTGGTGACGATGCCTTTCGCTTCTGACCTGAGTAGAGACTGTTGAGTGGTGAGATGTTTCCCCTACTTTTAAAACATTTTCCACTTTGTTTCAATCGCTCGCCAAGGGATCGGGCGCTGGACCTGAGATTTTTTGAAACACTTTCTTTAAAATCTTTACCATCCCCCCAATCTTGTAGCGCAGAGGATGCAAAATCTGCAGCAACCGGCACAATATATTTTTTAGCAAGCGGTATTGCAGAACGAAACAGCTTAGCAAACCAACTGCCAAGACCGTAGCCCGACATTGACGAACGGTCTTTATAATAGTCCATTTCATGACCCAATTTTCGTGGTTGGAGAGCAGTAGCATAGCAATAAATGTCAGTGCACATAAATGTATTTTTTCTATTAGCCAATTTGTTGTTGTTGTTGTCAAATTGGTCGAAAATGAAATTTAATCACTGCCAAACCTTTTGTTATTGCTAGAGGATAATCTAATTCACTACTTAGTGCTAACTGACAGAGTTCCAATCACGAAGTACTTACAGGAACATACTGAAGATGCTTTATATTATAGTGATGAACGTGTTCATGGGTTGTTTTTCGTTCAAGAACACGTAGGAGGGGGACATTTGAATTACCAACTCTCGATGTTTCCACAAAGGACGCGTAGAGAAATATGCAAGAGTCCGAGGCGAGACCAGGTGGATAATCAGCAAAAATAATTTGATCCATCCCGCTAACAGTTCCAGCGTTTTTCCCATTGATCATATTCTGTTTAAAGCCAAAAACATCTCTCAGATTATCATTGAGATGAATCAGTTCAGTGTCAACGGGTGAGGTAATGTAAATCCTATCACGTTCCATTGAATAACTAAAATGGAAGGTACCATTCCTAGGATGTGAGATTTTTCTATTGATTGTACGACAAATATCCGTCATTGTGCCATATTCTTTGTATCTCAACTTAACATCCGGGTTTTCATTAAATTTGAGGGCTTTAACCCATTCATCCTCGACAAAAATTGACCAATCAAATGGTATAAATTTTATTACATACACACGATCTTTTCTCAGGATATCATAGGTATTTTTGAGAATGCAGTCGCCAAGAACAACTTCATATTTTCCATCATCGAATTTGATGGCGGGGGAAAGTTTCGTCCAGAAATCACTAGTTTTAGTCAAGTCGTTGCAGAGAGGATCAGAGACACTGATTTTAAATATTATTTAAAAATCATCGGGCATTGCCAATAACTTCAATACTGATCCAAGAATCAAAATCAGAGTTGTATCCAAGCCAACGAACAAGCAACTGTTTCATCCCCCTGTGAGTACGAGTCTTTAATATCTTTTCAATCTGATAGATTCAGATTGAAAAGATTCAGATGATAGATTCAGATTGATTCAGTTTGAATCTTCTTATAGCAATCCTGTTCAAGGATGATTTCAAGAGCTTTAGCAACTTCTTCGCCGCTCTTTTACCGCCGTGGAACGGCATATGCATAGCGACTAAAAACACTGATTGCAAGTAGAATGTACTTGTAGGGGTGATTGTGACGCCCTTGAATTTCATCTAAAGTCAAAAGATCAGCTTGTAGTATTTTTAATGAGTAAAATGCTTTAGTTTTTCTATAGGTATTACCACGAAATCTACAATTACGGTGTAGAGAGTAATTGGATTCATTTTGTAGACACTCCACCGCCCGATTCTTTTCATGACCTGTTACCTGAGCAAGTATGGTGCGCTAACTTAAACTTCCCACTGCACCAATATTCTCATAAACATGTTTCAATGCTTCAACCTTTTTGAACATAAACACGTAGTGAAGTGTCCACTACCCATTTTTATACTATCAGACGATGGTGAAGGAGATGCAGTGATAGTAAGACGTCTTCGCTAGAATCATCCGCTCAGAACTCTTTTCGACTCATTTTCACTTGGTGCTCTAGTATTTTTCTAAAATTATTTAAAAACATATTTTGATATTTGACTAAATTCATTTAATTATTTCAAAATATGTTTATTGGCAACGAGGCTTTTGGGAAAATTTGATGAGTTTAAAAATGTATGCAGGTGACTGTCAAATGATACAAGTCTTTACGATTCGTGACCAAATCTGATAATAAATCAAGTAGAATATAGGTCTTGCCATTTATTACAACCTGATTCCCTTTGGCATCCATTTGAACATGTTCACTGTCATTGAGATATGTCAAGAGTCTTCTACACTGTTCACGATAGGAATGTGGCATTAGATCTGCAACACTTGTCATAACTTTAGACAAATATTCTTCTTCTTCTTTTGGTATTATTGTGATTGTTGATGATGATTATGATGATGATGGAGTCATTTCCTTATTGTGATCACTGCATTTACTTTGAGTGGTCTCTCACGATAGGGCTTGTGTTTGTCCACTCGGCGAAGTGCATTTTGAAGCAGAATTAATTTTTCATCGTCGGCAATTGTCTCATTGTTAATGCATTTATTGAGATTGTCCTCGAAATTTTCCTTTGGCGAAAGGGCGAGTTCAATTGGAGTCAATTTATAGGGTTGGGCCATTCTCTCTCTCTAGAGAAAACTGTTTACAAGTCCTGCAATGATTGGCAGTAAAAGTGTAAAGAAGTTACCACCCGCTTGAAGAAGTCGTTTTCTTTTAAAATCGTTTCCTTTATTTTTGCTTGCCGCTGATGCTAGGGAGCGTACAAGGGAACGATGTTGCTTTGTCTGTTGCTTAACACCTTCTGGCAGTTGAAAATTGCCTTCTGTTAGATTTAAACAAAGTTCAGATACGAGATTAATGAATTCTCTGTCGACACCATGTTTGAGTATGGCCTTCCTAAGTCGTGGTTTTGAATTACCTAATACGGTGAATAAATGTCAATGTTCATGTAGTTTCTTCAGTATCATGATTGAAACTAACGACCTTTTTTACTGTTCACCGGCAGATATACAGTAATTTCATCGTCAAAAATATCGGTGACTACACGCAGATCCTTGGGTGTTTTCTGATTCAGGTCCAATAGAATATATCCGTAGGGTTTGTTGGTAGCCTGATTGTTGGCTGAGAGTAGAAGTTTTGGTTCACCCGGATACACCTATCTGTTTAAAGTTATGAGGGAACTGGAATCACGAACAACCCTGTAGATGATATAGTAGGTGCAATTCAATGCAAGTGTTCTCATGCACTTACTCTGCTGAAACAGATTGTGTAGAACTAGGGTTACGGAGATCCGTTAATGATGAGATCGGACAGTGAACAATTGTATCATCTCCTGAGACCATTCTTCAATGGAATCAGCCAGATCGTCAATAATCAACCAAGAGTTTGATTCAATACTGTTGAAAATGTCAAGTCCATGTATGAATTTCATGTCTGGGGCAATAGTTTTTATTCTATCATAGGATTCTTGCCAAACACTGTAGCAATAGTAAATTTTAGTTGGATTTTCTAAAAACATTTTGTCACGATTTTGAATTATTTTTGTTAAAAATGTCGTTTTGCCGGACATTGATGGTCTGCAAAGAAACGATCTAAATGGAGTTTTAAATTGATACATTGCTTGCATCGATGTCAAAACACAGCTGACTGTACATTGCATCATTCCTTTCAATAAATAATAATAGTAATTTTCCCTAATCAGATTCGAGAAGAAGAAGAACAAGAAAACATTTTTAATAATGATACATTTTTTTTATTTACAGAATAAAAACATCACTACAAAAAAATACTACATGTTTGATTAATACATACGCACACACATAAAAAAACATGAAAAAGGCACTATCATGTAATAAATTAAAAACAAGACACTAAAAAAACCACTTATCACAATTGGAACAAGGCCCCCCCCCACCCCCCGGAAGGGGCGCGGCGGCCGCTGGCGGATGCTGGCCGAAGGCCGGTACCCCCTCCCTCCCCGGGCCGGCCGCGGCTGCGGGGCCAAAAAACAATTTGAACACTTTTTTATTTACAAAAAAAAACATACGACTCTGCCTTGCTATAAAAAAAAAACAAAAAAACTGCTGAGTTGGGGAAAAAACTGCTGAGTTGTAAAAAAAAAATGCTGAATTGGAAAAAAATATCTATTAAAAAAAAAGAATCCCACCACCCAACTATTTACTATTGAATTTTTTTCCAAACAAGGCGATGTCTAAAATCTCGACATATCCTTCAGTAAGAATTTAGATAATGTCCGTGGGGTAGCACCTTCACACCATCTGCACGCACATAGACTTTGTCTGACACGAGACACATGGCTATTTTATCAACTAAAACTGTGCGGTTTTTAAATTTTAAAGAGCGAATCGCCATGACCTTCGCCCTTGGAACTATATTATTTTCCACACAGTTTCTGTGTACATTCATGTCGAAATTCTTATTCACGTAGTGTCTAGGCAACCCCTTGCAGACTTTTTTGATTACCTCGTTGTGCGTTTTCACATAGTACCCCTTCAGACCAGGAAATACACCATTGGTTATCAAGACACGCCCCATGTCAGATTTTAACATCAATAATAGATTTGGGGCCTGACGTTTCACTAGCTGAGGGTAAATGGACTCATCCCAATTGGTAAAGTCCATTCGAGAGCTAATGTGCACGACTTTTTCCAAATCTCCCAATAAATTCGCGATTCTAACTTTTAGCAAAAGTGAATTGGTATCCCCATAATATACTTGAACTTCTCCCTCCCCCGGCCATTGGCGCCTAAACACATCGTAAAAGAATGACAACATGAGTTTTTGTCATTTCGGTCATTACGGTGGCGCCTGCAATATTTTTATTTATAATTATGTTTACTTTTTTTCTATTCAAGAAGACTATATCCGAGTCTCTGATGGTGAATGATGTAAAGTTTTGATCGGCGACAATTTGAGCACATTCTTTTGGGTCAGTTACAACGTCACAATGATTCCAATTGCGAACACACACACATTTTACCGAAGGCTGAGTTCAAAATGAGTTTAAAGATTTCCTTTTCAACCTTCGTTTTCGCTTCGGAACGTTTATCGACAAAAGTTTCAATAAATTTTTTCAAATAGGGTTTCTGCTCAAATTGGAGCAAAAGAACGTGATGTACAACGATACTCTCTTTCGGATGAAGGTCGGCGATAAGTTTTTGTTTTGAAGGTGTCCAGTGCACACCACCATCCTCTACCTTAGAAATATTGTATGGACTCAAAGAGTCCCTAGTCACCGCTCTGTTTATGCACGGGAAAACAAAATCCGTCACCGAGTCATGATGCTCCACGGCTATTTCACCATCGATTTCAAAAAACCATCCCCGCGGTCCATTCTCCTCAACATTGGCAATGTTGGGGAAATCTGAAGCACAAGTATCGTTAAGCCATTTATAATTTCCACACGGCAAAGAGCAGTGAGACATTGCCAACGGATAGAGGGCGTTTATATCCAAGAAAAATGCATTCGGTTTTACATCAGTGTCAGGTCCAGTCGGATCAGTTTAAAGGATAAGATCTCCATGAAAAACATACCCTCCCCTCATTGATCTCTCTACAAATGGATGCTGATCCGTGTCAGTGATCAAGCCCATTTCCTCTTTACTGATTTAAGAATTAAATCCATCACCAAATGAGGAGTGGAAAAATAATAACCAAAATCCAACCCAAATTCTCCATAGATTTTATCCGTGTTCTTACACACAATATCCAGCAAATTCAATACATCACTTGCTAGGTACAACCTACAATAATCCCACCCATTTTAAACCCTCCCTTAGCCCAAACCCTCTTGGCAAATTCATAGTCGACAGTAGTGCATTGACGTTCGTAAAGTGAATCTTAGAACGAGGCGATGGACGGCAATTGTTCCTCAGAAAGCCTTGCGGTGGAGTTGTAGTAGTAATATAGATATATGCCCTTACACGTAAATAAATCGTACATTTCCCAGTCTGAAAAGTGGTGTTTAAGGAGGCGTTGCCTAAAAAGGGGGAAACAGTAAAAATCGTCACTTTTCTTTACTTCAATGAATTGTCTTAGGGATATGCGGAAGAAGCTAAAGGAGTCTAAAAAATGGATCTTATTTATGCAAAATTTATTGTTATCTATTATTCGCCATTTGAATTCTAAGAGCAGCAGCTTTTCAGACGATTTGGGTATGATATTATAAGAAAAAGAACCATCTACCCATTCGCCATATACAACTCCACCTTGTTGCAATCGTGTCAATGCCAGTAAAATAAATTTCAGGTCATAGCTGGAATTGTGTATATAAACAGGTAGAAACAATTTTTGACTAAAGTTTAAATTACATGATTGATGGGCCACTCCACGAAAATTGCTCAATCCTGATACAATCGGGTTGCCCAAATGATCGTGGTCACGGACCATACCTTTAACTCCTTTCTTCGTACCCCTTTCCCCTTTCCCGCTTTCCCCTTACCCTCAACACATTCTCCCTTACAAACCCAACATATTTTTCAGTTTTAACGGCCAACTCATCCTCTGGTGATAGAGTCATTGGATTGGATGTGTTTCTCGGCAGTCATATCGATTTATTTCCTGTTTTAATCAGGACTGTCATTGCTGAGAGCAAACAATCCTTACCACCTAATCTCTCAACTACCTCTACTAATTGCATGGAATTACACGAGTCTCTTTGTGCGTGAGCATAAGAGACTGCAATGACCTCATGTTTTTTAACAAGTTTTGAATTCAATGGATCATACACATCTATGAGAGCGGCTTTGCAGTCTAAGGCCACCTTGTCACTCTGTTGGAGTGAATTTTGAAAGTTCTTAAATCGCAAGATGGCCCTGTCACCGCTAACCGTTTGCACAGATTGAGATCTGTGACGCTTGCAATGCTTCATATGATTGTTTAACTTAATTTCTGACCGGAATCTAGAAAGGCATGTTGGACAATAATGGCATTCCCCCCTTTGTTTCCTTTCCCCTCCCCCCGAACCCGACTAATATTCGGTATTGGAAAAAAATGTCCAATTGAATCGGGATCACTGGCTGGCTTGTAAAAAAGCCGAACCCAATGTTCCACTGATTCAATGGATGGAGCCCTCACTGGAAATATAACCCCTTTTTGCGGTCACCCCCTCAAATTCTGTTTCATATTGTAGCACAGTAATACCAATTTTTAAATGTGCATTAGCCCGCTCAAAAATAGTTATCCCATTAAATGTTACTGGATATTGATCATTTAAACAATTCAACTCTACTTTAGGGAAATTTGGACCCCCATTAACTGCATAATCGTCCAACAGTGTCTTACTAGCTTCCTTTTGCAGATGCTTGTGAGATGCCACAAGAAATACATATTTGAAGTATTGAAGACCAATATTGAAATTGAAGCGCTGTACACCATGACACCCCTTTAAATCTTCATTATATTTTGGCCCCACCGCCCCACTCCCGCGGCCCCCCTTAAAATAAAATTATTTTTAAATTTACCCACATTAATATCCAAACTCCCAATAAATAAAACCACGGACCCAATACCCAACTCAGTATAATTTTCTAATTTTGTTGCTATATTGTCAACCCATTCCATAAAAACACCCTCAAAATTATTCAGGTCTGGATGAAGTGATAACATTTCAGTATGTAAATAACGCTCATACACCTCATCCGCCTTTTCATTGAAATAAATTATTTTTTGTGCGATGGCAGCCTTAATCCCATCCCTCCCACCACCCTCCCGAATCACTCTTTCAAGAAGAATCTAGCCCACATAGGAGTGTACTATGTCTACCGGATCCGTTATGATGCTACCTGATGTTAGTGAATTAAATGGATCCTCAAACTCAGCCCTACAAACAAATACATTGTGCAAGGCAGAGTCAACTAAATTAAAATCGGGCATGACAGAAGGTGTTACGGGGATTTTATTTCCTCCACCAATTTGTTCACTGATGCGGATGTTGAGTTCCATTAAATTCCCCAAGTCAATCAACAAAGAGTCGAGTGTATAAGAATTGGGACAATCAGCACCTTCAACACTAGATGGATGATTCAAGCCCTCTTTGGATGTATTTGCTGAATTAATTTAACTATTTTCTATATTCGGAGGAATCATACTACAACTATCATCACCAAAATAATCGATTAACAACTGTTGAATCCATTCCTCTGACTCGACATGGAGATCGTCTTCGAGTTGTGATAGTGGTGATAATAATGGTATCACCATGTTATCAAATAGATTGTTGTTCCTTAGGTTTGTTGCTGGTGAGAGTTTCTGTACATTTATCTAAAAAATGAATGTGAAGTTATTTTTTCTTTTACCAGAAAAAGAAGGTGTGTGTGTGTGTGTGTGTGTGTGTGTGTGTGTGTGTTTAATATGATTCTAAAAGTGTAACCTGGTACAAGAAAGAGAAATTATGCCATTTTTTGTATATGGTGATGTGACACTTCAATTAAGCTGAAAAAAAATATTTTCAGTGTTTAGTGATCTAAATCTGTAAGATCGCTACCCTTTTATTACTTTTTTTAATTCTTAATTCACACTAGATCATAAAATAGACATTGAGGTTTTTTTTTCTTGTTTTTTTTTATAAAACGTTCACTGAGATATACATATACAGAGATAAGAGAGGGAGAGGGAGAGAGAGAGAATATACAATTATTATTAAGTAATCATGGAGAGAGGTGACTGGTCCCATGACTACATCAGCCTCATCGAATGGGAGTAGGGTTTGCATGTTGAGTGTGGCAGTTGACCAGTTGACAGTTGGCTGGTGTATGATGGGTCCGGATGGTTGTTTCATCTTGTAGTGAGTGTTGGATGTGGGAATTGACCAGTTGGCAGTTGGCTGGTTTATGATGGGTCCGGATAGTTGTGGCATATCGTTGTGGATGCTCGATGTGGCAGCTGTATAGTTGGCTATTGGGCGGTTTATGGTTAATATTAATGGTATTAATAGAGTCGAGTGAGGACCCTATTGTATAACCGTCGGTCTGTTTGAAGTGACCACTGGAGTTGCTTCACCCCTTAATGGGTAGGGGGAGCTCTGGAAAATCCTAAAAAAAAGTTTGTTTTTCATGAAAAAAATCTTGAAAGAGAACCATCAGTCCTTATCAATAGTACGCAGAAGAATAAGTTTTTAAAATTTAAATTAAAAGTGTCATTCTATTTTTCTGATATGATTTAGAGATGTAAAAAAAGTGAAAAAAAAGTAAAAAAAAACTGTCAGAAAAAAAAGTTAGAAAAAAGTTAAAAATTGTCAAAAAAAATTTAAAAAAACTGTGAGAAAAAAAAATTTGGTCACTACAAACATTATTTTTCTAATAGTAAAAGTCGCAACACACATAGCTATATCATTCCCTTATGTTTTAAGTGTTTTTCATGAAATTATAAGAGAAGTAAAAAAAAAGTTGGAAAAAAAGTTAAAAAAAAGGTAAAAAAAATTAAAAAAAAAAAATTGCTAACTACAAACATTATTTTTCTAATATTAAAAGCTGTGACACACATATATGTATAATTTACAATTTGAAGTTAGAAAATATCAAATGTGAATTTTGTGTGTTTTATGTGTGTTTCATGACATTCTAAGGGATGTAAAAAAAAGATGGGGGGGGGGGTTGGTGGGAGGGATGAGGGGGAGGGGTTGGAGGGAAGGTTGAGGGATAGAGGTAGGACTTGGGTCCCAAGCATGAGAAGATATTGTCTATCTAATATGCATCTTAAAATCATCGTGGTATGCATATTCTCACGATGATGCCATATGAATGCCCCGAAACAGGTCACTTTTAACACCTATCAAAAATAAAATTGATAAATCGAATGTGCTTGAACTTGTTCCAGTTCAATGGAATGAACTTGCTACGATATTGTGACGCTTAATATCAGTTGGCAAATGTCCCAGAAACAATAAATTGGACGTATTTCTAGAATCATACTATGTTCAATGACCTGTTGGTTCGGTCGATTAACGTGTCGTTCTTTTACCTTAGGTAATCACTGGTCTCACGTTCGATTCCTACATCAAACACAAATTTCATAAAAATCAATGGGAAGATACTTAGAATGTAAAAAATCGTATCATTGGAAAAGAAAACTATCATCATTAGAGTACAATAAAATGACATCAATAATAAAAACTAACACCTAACAAATTAATTAACAGACAGAATTTCATAACTTCATACAAAGGAAACGAATCACTAGCATGAAAGCACGCACGACTTTTAACAGAAACAACAGCATGAATTTTCATGGTGGTTGAATCCTGGTCATTGTACTGTCTGCTTGTATGACGATAGTACTGTGCGCTTGAAAGCATTATAGATATATGGTGGGACTGTGTGCTTGAAACTGTTATAGCTATATGGGGGGACGTTGCGCTTGAAACTGTTATAGCTACACTACTCATAGTCTTCAAAACAAGGGTTTCATATATAGCCTTGTATTTGTTATTTGGAAATATTCGGACATTTTTTAGGGTGGGATTGTTGTGGGGGGGGGGATTTTTCACGGGAGGAGTTTTCAATGGAAAAGAAAGTTTCTGGCGGAACTTTCGAGGATAAAATTTACAAGGGGGTATGGGAATTTCCTAGCATTATTTGAAAACCGTCACAAATTAAATAAAAACAAATCAACTGGAAGTAAGGACCAAAGTTAGACATTATTCTGTATATGAAGGGGGGGGGGGCTTCTCCCAGCAAAAATTATCGTGGCACTGTTTGTTCTACATTAAATTTAAATTAAAAACGGGCAAAGATTAATTTAAAAAAAATAAAGTTTTTCTGAGGGAAGTAAAGAGCGAAGTTGAAACTTAAAGCGGACGAAAATAATTGTTTTACAGTCTATCTAACATACATCAATAAAACTAATGAAAATAGACTAACGGGTAATATTCCCTTACATTTCCATGATTGTAGGAAACTGGTACTGTACTGAAAACACACAAAGACCAGTATAAAAAAAAAATAAGAATACTGAGTTAGGAGTCAAAAGTGAGTACATAGCCTGACAACAACACACTAATCTATAACGCTTTTCATAGTCTTACACCAGCTCTGATATCAGTAATTTCCAGCAGGGCCGTCACGTATGGGGGAGGGGGAATGTGGCGCGTTCCCTCCAATGTTTCGGTCACTCGGTTAAAAAAATAAGTCGGCAAAATTATTTGTTCGGTTAAATAAAGACCACGAAAATACTGACGTGTCATCTACAGAAAGTTCGAACTTGGTCGGTAAACGGAGCAGTTTTACCGACTCCTGTCGTGAGTTTACGGATGGTGCCACAATTTTCTATTTGGTTAAATAAAGTGCATTAAAATAGTGACATGATTTGTACTGAAATCTGAATCTCGGTCGGTAAATACAGCGGTTTTACCGACCCGTGCAGTGATTTTACGCATTGTATCCGAAACGGACGTTATGCTAATTATGGACAAAAAACATTTTGTAAAAATTACTAGCCAGTCGGTAAAATCCCTTGCTCCCCCCCCCAATCATTTTGGCTAGTAACGACCCTCATTTCCAGTATACAATTAAAATTATCTTCAAACTTAAGCATACAAATAAATATTATTGTAATAGCCGCCAAGTCATGGAAGAGCACACACAAATGATGGATTGATTTGTCAGGTCAACAGCACACATCGAAGAGCACACACAAATGTCATCACATGTCAACACAATGTCACACACATGTCACAACATGTCACAAATGTCAACACAAATGACACAAAAAGTCATCAAACAGCACACACAAATGATGGATTGATTTGTCAGGTCAACAGCACACATCGAACAGCACACACAAATGTCATCCCATGTCACAACACAAATGACACAAAAAGTCATCGAACAGCACACACAAATGATGGATTGATTTGTCAGGTAACATTTTGGTCTCAACAGCTATAACACCATTATTGAGTAATATACAATTTTAAATTGTAAAAAAAAACATGCTTTAGTATTACTCCAAATGACAAATAAATAAACCGTTATAGGAATTCCGGAAATCCGGTTATTTCCCTCTGTAGAACGGATTATTACAAGTTGTGATACAAATTCTAAAGCTGGTCTATAGTCCTGATACTATCAACATGGCTTCACTAGCCTACACTTGTCTACAAACTAATTGTCTATAAACTAATCATGAAATGTCCTTAATAGCCAAAACGAGATTCAATCATTGGACTGAGCTCATTGTGCTGAAGTGATACCAAATTACACGAAAATAAACAAATGAAGCAACAATCCTAAAATGCTTTATTCTTTTTTCAAAACATGTCCCTAATCGTTTTGCTTCTACTATACCGAAACTCCTAAACGGTTTTGTGTTTTCAGGAAAGCGCTAGTTTTCTATAATCATACAAACATGGGGAACTATTATCAGTTGGTTTATTTGCGCTAGTTCTGTCGATGTAGCCTATGATAGATAGACTGTGAAGCAATAATTTTTGTTCGTTTTAAGTTTTAGGTTCACTCTTTACTTCCCTTAGAAAAATTCAGTTTTTTTTTAAAATCAATTCCAACCAATACCAGACCTACCTTGTTTGTTGACGAGAGGACTCCCCCTACTTCCACTCCCGTTTGTTGGTACACCCTTTTCTAAGTATTTATTAAGGTGTGTTCCTTTTTTCTTCTTCAAAATCATTATAAAGTTTAGCTTAATTAAAGTTTGATTTCTACTTTCAACAACCATTGGTGTGAACTTCGGTTTGTCGGATCAAGGGTGGGTAAGATTATAACCTTTGAGCTAGGCAAGTACACATAAACTCGTTTAGGAGGTGGCACGACTAAGAAAACAAACACAAAAAAGGTGAATTATAGGGAAAATGTCAGAAACAAAGAAAATTGTATAGATATCAAGAGTTTGAAGCAACACGGGTCTGAAGACCTAAATACTCAATTTGTTCATGAGGAAAATCTTCCTATTTTCCATCCTTGTTTGTAGGTACCCTTTTGCCCACGTATTTTTTGTTCGTTTGTTTTCTTGCTTTCCCCAGGGGTGATCGTATCGAACCAATGATCCTAGAAGATCGGGAGAGAGCTCATTCAAACGGAGATCAAAAGGGTAAATATTTCGATGTTTATATTATTGACTTACGAATAAATTAAACATACCAATCGATGCCTTGTTTTGTGCTCTTTAAAAATATAATAATCGCTTCTCTCGCAAATTCAAATTTAAGCCCTTTGAATCCCTGAAAATGACCTAAAAATTTTTAGTTTTTGGGTATAAAAAAGACTTAAAACGTTGGTTTCAAACTTACTATAAGATAATAAATCCATTTTTATAAAGTTAAATAATCAACAAGCATTGATTTATCACGATTAAGTTGGATAAAAAATTGAAAACTATATTTCAATTTTTCCATCCGCCATGTTTCTTCTGGCTTTCATATTTTTCGACATATAGGTGAAACGGCAGTTTTTAAGCGGCCTAACAGAATAACAAGAAAACATGGCAGATTTGTTTTGAATTTTTTTTTATTCAACTTAATCTTGAGAAACCAATATTAAAATTCACAATCAATGGATTTACAATGAAATAGTAAGTTTGAAACAAATGTTATAGCCCAATTTTATATCCAAAAAATATAGAATGATATTATTATTTTCAAGGGTCCTAAAAGGGCATAAAATTGAATTTACGAGAAAAGCGATTATTATATTCAGAAAGAGCATAAAAAATTGCATCTAGTGGTATGTTCAATTTATTCGTAAGCCAATAATATGAACAGCAAAATATTTATTTTCTAAAGTTATAAGGTATCCGACCCTCTAGAACTATCTCCGAACAGAAATAGTTCCTTTTATGAGTCCTTTTATACTGTCCTTCCTCAATTCCCGTTCTTTACGCTAAATTTTGAGTTTTTGTCACAATTCTTTAAAAAAAAGACTGTTCAAAGATAAGGGCTATTGAATTAGAATAAGAAGTATTTTAAAAGAAATCCAAAACTTCCGTGTAAAGAACGAGGGTTAAGGAAGGGGAAGCCCCCCCCCCGCACATACGGAATAATTTCTGTTTGTTTTAAGTTATAATATTGATCTTTACTTTCAGTTGAAAAAACTTTTTTTAAAAATTTAATATCCTTAAGAGCTGATTGGAGGAAAACTTGGAAAAATAAAACTTAAGCTGGGGAATGCAGTAAAGATGCACCAAAATGTAACAACATTTTGAATTATGCCATAAAATGTACGAATGGGTCGGATTGCAGTATCTTTAAATTTTACCCAAATTGCTACTGTCGTACCGCGTTGGCAACTCTGTTGACTTATATCCTTCTGTTTCTCTCCTGATCAAAAACTCAATATATGCGCATCGTTTCGCGATTAATGACTCGGATTAATTTAAAGTTACTCTAAGCTTATATTATTAAGGTATTTCCATGGTAGAAGGAGTGTTCTATGATGAAAGAGCACCATCCAAAACCGGGAAGGTTATTTTTGCGATTTGGTAATTTGTAGTAATCAATTACGTTTGGCTACCGAAATATAAAGAAATTAGTTAAAGATTTGAGTTTAGCGTATATGATATTAAAGCTTTTGTAGATTTTAGTGAACCAATTATTATGTCACAGTCTGGATAGGAGGTGGGAATTAAAAAAAAAATGTTACTCCAATGTTACACTTTCAGAAATCCTGCACGCCAGGTGATGCGCTGTGCCAAGCGTGGGGGAATTTTGCGGCACACGTGGCGTTCTGACATGTACATCGAGGGCAGAAAGTGGACGCCCACTCACACAAAGCTTGTTTTTGTACATATTGTATAGTGGTCTGGGATGTCCAGGCTATATTTTAAACCCCGATAGTGTCATTTTACCTTCTATAACTATTCTTATTCTTTTTGAATTAACGACAGTGGGCTCTGGCATGGATTATGCAGTATTTGTTTTTTTTTATGAATTGCATGCCTCTTGCCCTGCCTCCAATGAATACGATTCGTCCTCCTTTGTGTCAAAGTCTAGCATCTGGCTTCATGTTCTTGCCTCCTGTACTGCCTCAATTCCTCTGGTGCGCACGCAAGACTAAGTATGTAACCCCTTAATTTTAGCAGAGTACATATTTTTTCGAGGGATCTCATAAAAATCTTTTCTTTTTGCAAAATTGTTGTCCTTTTTCAGATGAAGCCCGCGCTCAATTTCGTGACTACGTAAATATACTGGCTTCAGTGAAACAAGAAGGGGTAAGATTTTATCTTCTTTTTCTTCCTTTAAAAAGGCGCCGACTATTGACAGAACGATTAAACTGTTTTAGATACCTTTTTTGTTGCCTAAATCTAGTTTTGCAGTTAAGAAGTTTGCAAAATGGGTATAGCCTATACATTTATTACTTTATTTATTAGCAACATAAAGATAAAGAGGGAGATAGTAGGCTGGGATCTAAAAGCAGGAACTTGTAGGAAGAGAATATTTATTAAAAAGTGTCATGTGAGGATAAATTGGCACTTGGAACATAGATTTTGAGGATTTAGGGACCCTTTCTCTTTGGGAGATTGGCCGCTATATATTCCCCCTTCCTTTCTCCTCGGATCTAAATTTCACTAAATACTTTAATAAATAATTTTAATAAATAATTCACTACCGAAATATTTCACGAAAATATTTTAATATTAACGAGGATTGGGGGGAGCCTTTCACTTTGGGAGATTGGCTGCTATATACTTCCCCCTTTCTCCTCGGATCTAAATTTCACTAAATAGCTTAATAGATAATTTCAATAAATAATTCACTAACTAAATATTTCACGAAAATATTTTAATATTAACTGATATATTACTACCCATTAGCAAATTCAAGTTCTTTGATTTATTCCATCAGATTCCTATCTACGCCCCTGTTTTCTAAACCTGTCATTAACTGATGTCATTTTCTTTTTTTGGCAACCTTTTCACGATAAAAAATACAGAAATAAATAACAGCTGATCACCCTAATTAGGGGGAGGGGGTGAAGACAAGATTGATTTCGATAACTTGTTTGCTGTAGTAAATGTAGTAAATGTAGTCTTGTTTGATGTTAACTCTTTTCTTTCTCTCTTTCTCTCTCCCTCTCATTCTCTCTCTCTCTTTCTTTCTTTCTCTCTTGGCCAAGTCACACAGATATTTGCCCAACTGCCTTTTTGTTTTATTTCCTCTTATATGACTGACTCAAATACCTTTGTATATACACTAATTGCCCATTCAGACGCATTGGGAAACGCTCAAAAACCGATCGGTACCATGGGAAAACCGATCGGTTTTGGGGCTAGGAATTTTTTCTAGTCTTCCTATGGTAGCGATCGGTTTTTCGTCTGTCGTTGAGCAATAATGAGCAAGCATTTTTGAAAGTCGAAAGCATGTCAACTGTTTAAAAGTTCGAAATTTGGTGGTTCTTATTCAGATCCATCAGTTTTTATCCAACACACGTAATGCTTTGCATAAAACTAACACGAAAGAGGAGGATACTTGGCAAGAAATAGACTTGGCCTGTACAATTGCATGTTATCTGTGCTTTTAGTGAATCTTGGAAAATTTTACACCTATCGTTTGAACACTTTTCTCCTCGTACTGATGGGGTTTTCTCATCGGTTTTCCCATGGATCTGAACGGATCATAAATAAAAGTATCTTAAGCCATCTCAATTTGTCTTTTCTTATTTTTTTAATATACCTTATATAAACTTAAATGATTTATATAAAATAATTAAATACAAGCTTCCAAAGCTAATCTTTCTTTTTTGGCAGCAAGCCTTAAAGGCCAAAAAAGCAAGATTAGCTTTCAACGCGTGTATTTAATTATTTTATTTCGTTTGAAAGAATTTCATCATCTCACTTCACTTTATTTGTCAGTCCTGGTTGAACTTCGTTCAAGTAATGATGCTGGGGCTGCTTTAAAAGTTTTTAAAAAACATTTTTAGTTTTAAAGTTCACAGTTTAATGTAATTTTTTTATGTATATATATTTTTGTTGGTGTTGTGTTAAGGACGGCCCTTGGACATGGCCGAAATATCCACTGAATTGAATTCCATTGTCTTGAGAAAATTTTCGTTATTGTTTCTAAGTGTGTTTGTTTACGAAATTTTTAGTTCGCTAAGAGTTCCAAACGTTTCCACAAAGAAGACTGAAATAAGCGCCTTACTCTAGGTCCATTTTTTGCACATTTTGCTGATCTTCAAGTCTGAAAGGCTTGAGAAAACCTGCTCTGGTAAACTTCCTTTATCCTTAAAAAGTGACCTAGCCATCTTAATCTTTCTTTCATTATAGCCAGAGCCGTTCAGGGGGGGCAACCTGGTCAGCTACACAGGGTGCCGCAGCTGGGGGTGCGGCTTTGGGTTGCCCACTTTGATCAAATCTTTCAGTTCAAATCTTTTCAGTAATTAATTTTTCCCAGGGCGCCACCAATCCTAGGAATGGCTCTGATTATAACCCTATTAAGCAGAACTGAATCCTGCCGCTTATTTTTTGGTGTGGTCAGTCAAACGAGAACCTAAGATTATCCTTAGACAATTCTTCTAGAAAATATTTAACAAATGTTCCTCAGCCTTGACCACTTTTTGGTACCGTAGCTTCCAAAATTCAATTTGTCTTGTAAAAAAAAGGAAGGAAAAAATATTATTAAATATTATATAAAAATAATATAAAAATTTATATAAATATTATATCAAAAGGAAGGATGGATATATAAAATATATCATCCTATGCACATACAGTTTTAATACATTGTTAAGATTCACGTACCATACCATAGTTAATGGGGTGCCATGAGAGTTATTTTATTAGATTGATTTTACAGAATGAAAAGTTCTTGGTGTTGAAAAAGAAATATGTTCACAATGAAGATCTTCCTCTAGCCACATCTGCTTCCTATGATTCGTTAGCCACTCTAGAACTTCAGGAGTGTTATACACCACCTAGATCTGATCCCTCCACCAGATCCTCCAGCAGTCATGTGGAGAGTAGAACGTCACCCTTAAAGAATGTGCCCTCTTCCCGGAATCCGATTTGCCTCACAGACGATGAAGTGTTTAGCCTTGAGTTACAAAGTGGGGAAAAGGCTGTGTCTGCGCCCCCGAGAAAGAAACAGGTTTCAAGGACGACCGGGTGTGAGGCACAAAATAAGGAGAATGAACCGGCTGCGCACCACTCTTCTAAGGTAGGATTTTTTAATTAACTTTTCTTTTATTTCTATTTTTTCTCCAGAGAGGGTTGTTATGATTATGTATACCTGCACACGGGGGTAAATAGGGGAAAATGTTTAAGTTCTATTCACGTGGCGCTTGGTTCAAGAAACCCCCTCCCTTGTAAAAATTGAAAAAGTGGTCTGTGTATATGTCTTTTCAATTTTGTTCCGGACGCATGTTACCGATGTAGCATTTGGTCCATCATTTGGCACAAAAAAGCTACACAATAAATTGCTTCCGGTGCTTTGAAATTTAGGACAATTTTTTTCCTCAATTTTTGGAGCCAAAAAGTGACTCCCAAGCCACCGCATTGTAGTTTTGCTTATGATTTTGAAGCTTATTCAGTGACTCCCAAAACACTCCCTTCTGCTTTTGCTTTGAAAGCTATTACTGCGTTTAGATTCATCATTTTTCACGCCTCTAGAAGCTTCAATTAAGAGAAAACAAGGAGCAATTAATTTAACATGTTCTATTGCATTAATTAACATCAGTAGACAGGTACTTTTTTTGGAGCCGACGCCATTTTAATAAAGTCACAATCAGAAGATCATGACATCACATTCATCAATCAATAGGAACCCCATTTCAGGACAAAACAAACGATTCTTGTCTTATCGGAAGACAAGTCTGCCCTGTTTTCGTTCTTTGGTCGGCCTTTTTATCGCCGCAACTATAATGACGCTGTAGTTTTTTTTCATCTATCTTGAGATTGAAACAAAACCGCGTAAAGTTGAGACATTATTCAATGTCTTTTACTTGTAGACCGGTTGGCTGAAGGGGGGTTAAATTTGGGTAATTACAGGTAGAAATACATCTTAATGCGTAGTCTAATTGTTCTTAGAGGTACCATAAACTGACTTTTTTTAAAAATAATGTTTCCGGAATTTATGCAAAAAAAAGTTGCAAAATGGACCTACTTAATGGGGACTTGGCTAGGATCTCTTCAAGAGGGGGAGGGGAAGACTATAACAGAGTATTGGATAAATTATCGAGGGGTTGTCCAATTTCAAAAGTTGTTTTGAACTTCCCTGAAGCAATGCTAGGACTGTTTTGAAAAGATTTTAGTTTTAAAGATCGTTAATGTGAGTTTCTTTTATTATTTTTTCTTCCATTTGTTTTGCTGAGGACGGCCCTTGGATATAGGGTTGAAATATTCATTTTAAGCTCACATTCTACTGTGTTGTAAAAAAAAGAAAAAAAAAATCCCTATTGATCTATTTGTTATGTGTAGATCAGGTGGCATGCACCATTCGTGGCTGAAGTTTGCCCTGCGTTGCAAGAAGAGGTAGGGATGCGTGGAAATGGGCCAATAGTTGCAGAACAACTGACGCTCCTAGATTCGCAATAAATGGCGGACACTGGAGAAACCCTTTAGGGATTGTATCTTGAAACACATTATTTATTATGATTTCACCAGATGAGGCGTGTGAATCACGGGATCGAGCCCTACCTCGCTATACCTCCATGTCTCCGTAATTGTCTTTGGGAACTTGGAAGTTCGGCTCAAGAAGTAAAACCACTGATTTTGCGAAAGAGAAAAAGAAAGATTGCTATTGTTTAGTTCCGTGTTAAAGACTGTGTTTCAATTCCATTGGTTTATTTTTGTGATATTTTGTGATTTTCCTGATGCCAATCATATTATTCCCCAAGCGTAAGTGAGAAAGGGAACCAAAATAGCTTCGCTTTTTCTTTTTAGCATTGTCGTATTTACTTGTTGTTGCCATGTCTAGAGCCAGTAAAAAGAATGCAAAGCCTGATTGGTTCTTTTGTATGTGATTTTATGCCAGGAGAAAGAACACAAAGTTTTTTAATTTATATAGCATATTTCTTACAAGCTAGCCTTTCTGTTTCTCAGTAACATAAGTATACTGAACTTGGGGGCCGAGTTGGTACTAAGATTACGGCTACTACTCCAGCTAGTGCTAAAAGAAATATAGTATTTCATTAAGTAGTAAAAACCCTTAAAAGAGTAGACTCTTTGACAACGTCTTAAAAATAATATATGCTTAATGACTACCAAACGGAAATCCTTTTATAAATGATCTAGGCACTCATTTATCTAAGTAACTTTTCAGTTACAATAAAAGAGAACATAAAAGATTATTTTGATAAAGAGATGGAATCTGCCTCAATGCTCGAGGGATTCCACTGAGTTGGAATCAGGATGGCTTCAGTCCGTTGAAGACTAGAAATCATGACAATATTTTCAATACATATGAAAGAAAGTCGGAGCAGCCCAACTCCTATTTACGGAAAGTCGTGCTTGTTTTGAGTTTGACTTCATTATTTATTTTAGGCAGTGGCGGTTCTGGCTTCTCTTGCATGTGGGGCAAAATTTCGATTAGCACCCCCCATCCTGTCTCCCACAAACTTTTCAAGCCAAATTTAACAAATTTTTCATTTAGTAATAATTTAAGGATTTATGTTTTAATTATTTTTAGTTTATTATTTTAATTATTTATTACGAATTTTAAATTATTATTGTTTTATTATTTTTAATTTCTTTTTATTTTATTAATTAATTAATAATTTATTGGTTATTTCCATTTATTAACTGCACACACCGTTTTATCTTAATAAAAACAAAATTTCAAAATTACAAAATGATTATAACCATTAGACTGTTTATTTGAAATTGTGTACCCCTAAAATTTTTGCGTCCGGGGCAAGTGCCCAACTGTCCCTACCCTAAATCTGCCTGTTATTTTATTTTTTCTTAGTTTTTGTCTTTATTGTGACTAATATTTGTTCATTTGAAACTTAACTTCTTATTTTAATTATTGCTCGTTTTAAGGTTTCGTATCATTCTTAAAAATTCTTTGAAAACTCAATTTCAATCTTAAATTTAGTTTCAACCATGCAACTGGGTGTGTTATATATTTTGTTGATGTACATGAACCCCATATTCTAATTATGCAATAAATTTCGGATTTGGTGCAGCTTTGTCAGGGACATAGTCGATAATGTGCCCAAAAGTTTCCTTTTAAGGCATTTATTAAAATGGAATAATGGAAGTCAGTAATTATTGAATAATGGTGCAGACTTAAAATCACATACCTTAGTTTATCAAACAGTACCGAAACTAAAAAATGGGATTTTGACACCAATAGATACGTAAAAAGAATCAGATTTTAATACTGATTTCAAATATATAAGTTTCATCACGTTTAGTCCCACCCATCAAAAGTTCCGCACCTGAGAAAATTTGGCTGATTTTCTAAAAAGGGGGAAAGACCCCCTAAAAACTATAGAACCTAAATGAAAATCACACCACCAGATTCAGCGTATCAGAGAACCCTACTGTAGAGGTATCAAGTTCCTATCTGCAAAATGTGGAATTTTGTCTTTTTTACCAGAAGAAAGATCAGGGATGCGTGTTTATTTGTTTTTTGTTTGTTTTTTTTTCCTAGGGGTGATCGTATCGACCCAGTGGTCCTATAATATCATGGAAGGGCTCATTCGAACAGAAATTAAAAGTTCTAGTGCCCTTTTTAAGTGACCAAAAAATGGAGGGTAACTAGGCCCCCTCCCACGCTCATTTTTTCCCCAAAGCCACCCGATCAAAATTTTGAGATAGCTGTTTTGTTCAGCATGGTCGAAAACATAATAAATGCGTCTTTTAAGATGACTTTATCCCCCAAAGTCCCTGGGGGGAGGGCTGAAATTTATGAACTTTACCCAATGTTTACATATAGTATTGGTTATGTGGAAGTATACAGATGTTTTCAAGGGGGATTTTTTTCTGGTAGTGTGGGGGGGGAGGGGTGGAGTTTATGTAGGAGGATCTTTCCATGGAGGAAGTTTTCAGGGGGGAAGAGATAGTGCTATGAAGGGGGCGACGAATTTCATAGCATCACTTTAAAAAAACGATCAGAAAATAAATAAAAAAATAAACAAGTTTTTCAACTGAAAGTAAGGAGTAATATCAAAACTTAAAACGAACAGAAATTATTAAGTATATGATTGGGTTCGCCCCCTAGTCAATACCTCGCTCTTTAAGCCGAAGATTTTTTGGTACTTTCATAAGAGCTATTTATTCTAATTAACGGCCTTTGTTATTAAGCGGTCATTTTAAAGAATTGGAAGAAAATTCGAACTTTAGCGTAAAGAGCGAGGTATTGACTAGGGAGCGAATCCCCTAATCTACGTATTAAAAATATATGGATATAGAAGTTCGTTGCGTAAGTTAATTCATAATTTACTACTAATAAAAACGTTCGTAAATAAAATTAAACATCTTTCGAGAAAGCCATTTAACCAAATAAAAGTAAAATTAATATGCAATTTTTTTTAATTATTCATGTGCGGTGAGCCAAAACCAAAACCTTCATTAATTCAAAAACGTTCAAAAATTAAATAAAAAAAACAAGTTTTTTTTAACTGAAAGTAAGGAGCAACATTAAAACTTAAAACGAACAGAAATTATTCTGTACATGAAAGGGCCTGTCCCCTCCGCAACGCCTCGCTCTTTACGCTAAAGTTTGACTCTTTCTCACAACTCTATTTTTTTAAACAACAAAAAACTTTAGCGTAATGAGTGAAGCGTTGAGGAGGGGACAGCCCCTTTCATATACGGAATAATTTCTAATCGTTTTAAGTTTTAATGTTGCTCCTTACTTTCCGTTGAAAAAACTTGTTTTTTTATATATAATTTTCGCATAAGGCCGAAGTTTCCATTGCACATGGAGCAATAAGTTCGAACTGATAAATACGCAGATTTTATGAATTTTGTCCGGATCATAAATATGAATGAGACATTCATGTGTTTACATAAAATTGGATAGTTTTAATTGCATAATGGTAACTGCAGTGGTAGTTGCAACCTAGTAAAGGTTGAGGCTCGGCCCACAGTAACCAAAAATCAAAACGCGTTTAAAAAAAACTGGCAAGGGAGAAAAAATCACCATTTGATCCAGCAGTGGTAAATATTATTTAAATCAGTCTTGATAATATTAAATAAAAAAAAGTTTATTCAACTGAAAGTAAGGAGCAACATTAAAACTTAAAACGAACAGAAATTATTATATATATGAGGGGGTTTCCCCCTCCTCAGTACCTCGCTCTTTACGCTTAAGTTTGACTTTTTGTTCTAATTATCAAAGAATAATTCCTTAAACACAAGGACCGTTTAATTAGAATAATAAGCTTTTTACAAATTAAAAAAAACACTTGGTTTCCGGAACGGATTATAGTGCCCTTTTTAAGTGACCGAAAATATTGGAGGGCAGCTAGCCCCCCTCCCATCCGCTTTTTTATCCAAAATTGTCCGATCAAAACTTTGAGATAGCCATTTTCTTCAGCATGGTCGAAAGATCTAATAACTATGTATTTGAGGATAACTTGATTGTGCACAGCCCGGATCCGAACGGATTGGGTGGAGAAAATTACATTATGTATCCCTTTTTGAATTTTATTTCCTCATCTTTTCTAAGATTTTATATATTTTCTTATTTATAAACTGTGATTCATGAATTAAAAATTAATAAATTTTTTATATCATGAACCTGTAAATCCAACTATACAAAGAATTGGCCTCTTTGAAATTGATCGCTCCTCTAAGATAGGGGGCTCAAAAAGTGCTGAATTTTAGGCCTGAAATTGGCCCGAAACTTGTATATTGCTTTGAGCTGAGGGGACTCCAATACAGAATGGAAAAAATTATTTCGTCCCGTCAAAATGCAACCCAAAAACGGTCCAGAAAAGTAACAAAATTTTTTTTTCAACCCTTTTCTAAAAAACTTTTTTTAGAAACTTGGGTGGGTGATCATTCAGTTCATTCGGTTGTAAATTGAAGCTTCTTGTTTCCTTTTTAAAGATAGAAAGCTATTGAAGGGCAATCAGCCTCCCTTTCGGTTTCTTTTCTAATATTCAGCCGTCCTCTAACCCCAATGATGTCGAATCAAGTTTTGAGATATCTGTTTTGTTTAAAGGGCTTTGAAATATATTCGATAAGTTTGCCTACAGGGTTGATATCGCCCAGGCCCAATGTTAAACTTTATCTTACCTGCTATGATAACTCAACTCTCAGAAACACGAAAAATAAAATAGAAATATAAAAACAAATACTTAAAGATATTCTACACCACATATTATGCCTATATTCTAGAATATTTTTAGAATATTCCAAAATCCTTTTTACATCATTATATTTATTCGTAATACTTTCCTTGTGGCTGCTCAATTTTTGATGTGGGTGTATTTTCTTTGTGGGAAAGTTTCTTGGGGAATTTTCCACGAGGGAAGGGGTGGGGGGGGGAGGGATAAACCTAGCACCTGACTGCCGAGGGAAGTAAGGTGATGAAACAACTTTTGAAGCTTATTTGATACGAGCCACTGTCTCTTTATTTTGTTATGGCACTAACTCCTTTGCTTGAATGTGAAACCCTGTCCGGTAATACTTTTGATTGTTAATATTCTTCTTTTTAAAATACAGCCCTAAACATATAGACCAATTGGACTGAAAGTTGGCAAGTGTTACCCTCTATGGCAGGAAATACTCAAAAGAGAAATATGTTTGCTTTTTTGTTGCTTTTTTCACAGGGGGAAAGTTTTCAGAAATTAAATTTGAAATGACGTCACATTCTTTTAAAAATGACGTCATGATTGTAAGTCTGCAAGAGCCTGAGCTATAGCTTATTATTTCGGAAAAAATCGTGACGTCATGTATGACGTCACCAAACGAATATAAAAACTGTTCGAAATGATTTTATACTATATGATTGTATCCACACAAGTTAATTACTCAAAATAAGTTTAAGTGAGTGTGTTTGCCAATTACAGAGTGGTTATACTTTAGTTTATTAAAACCATAGTTTACCAGTATACTAGAATATTGAAAATATGTACGCGGATCTGAGTGACTGCAATTTAGTGGGTTTCTCTTTTGGGAAGCCAAAAGTAAAGATTGTAAAGAAACCAAAAAAACTCGAACTCAGGGAAAGTGAGGTGGAAAAAAATGCGTACGAAAAAGAGTGTGGAAGCTTTATGAATATTTGCAATGCATATACGGCGGAGCTGAATGATGTCATTAAAAAAGAGAGGGCTTGTCGTCTGGCAAAAGAAATGGAGAAGCTAATAGATCCTTGTATTAAGGGTCTTAAAGCTGAAACAAAAATAATGAAACGGCGACGCGACTTTAAAATGGCCATGAAGAATTACCAAACATCCGTGAAAATTTTAACAGATGGCTCAGTAGTAGGAGAAGGAGTCAGCGAATGTGTGGTAGCTATTCCTGAACTTGGAAAAATCAAAGTCAGAAAAATCAAAAGCGAAAAAGCTATAGAAGCAGAATATCAAGCCCTTTTAGAAGCCCTTGAAGCCATTTTAGACCCGAGCTGGAAAGGGGGTGACTCAGTCATTATTTGTACCAACGCGTTGTCTTGTTTAGAATCCCTAGTGAGTGTCAAGACCTGTAAAAGGGAAAGATTTATTCGACGGGTTCAAGATACAGCCATTAGAGCTTCAAAATTTTTTAAAGTTTTTAAGTTTATTTGGGCACCAGCCGACATGGCGAACTGGTTAGATCAGAAGCTTTACAGCTGTAGCCGAACAGTAACAGTTGGGCAAGTAGACCAAACATCCTCTGTGGGTTTTGATGATTTAGTCCAAGAACTTCCGGGTCAACGGAACCGGAACGATAGACCACTGTCAAAAAGAGAAGGCTATCAGTCAGTTGTGCCAGATATGTTGAATGAAGACCCGATTCAAAGCAACGTAAAAGATGTGGAACAAAATCAAAGTGAAGAGAAGTCAGAGGACCCTAAACAAGTGAAAAATGCTATGGTATCTTACGAAAAATCCTCTTCAGACGCCGAAACAATTAATCCTGGAAAAGACAAGGCTGAAAAGCCACATTGTAATTATCATAACCTCGTTATTTCAACACCCATTGAAGCTGAAACATTAACTTCGACTATAGAAGTTGATAAGACACCTACCAAAGAAATTGAATACCAAGAGGAAGTTTTTCCAGGACAAGAAAAAATATCTCCAAATGATGATTCCCAAGCAAATTTCCTAGAACCTACCAAAAATCAAATTGAAAAAACAAACAGCTCTAAAAAACCCATTCAAAAGCATTTGGCGAAGAATAAACGGCCTGTCCAGAAGCAGAAGTCAAAGAAGATGTCTAACCACTCAAATAATCCAAGACCTACTAATGTTGTGTTAGCTCCATCTGTACAAATAGGTCAAACCTCCTCTTTGTGTTTTGATGATGCAGTTCAAGGAATTCCGCATCAAAGTAACCAGAACGATAGACCACTGTCAAAAAGAGAAGGCTATCAGTCAGTTGTGCCAGATATGTTGAATGAAGACCCGATTCAAAGCAACATAAAAGATGTGGAACAAAATCAAAGTGAAGAGAAGTCAGAGGACCCTAAACAAGTGAAAAATGCTATGGTATCTGACGAAAAATCCTCTTCAGATGCAGAAACAATTAATCCTGGAAAAGACAAGGCTGAAAAGCCACATTGTAATTATCATAACCTCGTTATTTCAACACCCATTGAAGCTGAAACATTAACTTTGACTATAGAAGTTGATAAGACATCTACCAAAGAAATTGAATACCAAGAGGAAGTTTTTCCAGGACAAGAAAAAATATCTCCAAATGATGATTCCCAAGCAAATTTCCTAGAACCTACCAAACATCAAATTGAAAAAACAAACAGCTCTAAAAAACCCATTCAAAAGCATTTGGCGAAGAATAAACGGCCTGTCCAGAAGCAGAAGTCAAAGAAGATGTCTAGCCCCTCAAATAATCCAAGACCTACTAATGTTGTGTTAGCTCCATCTGTACAAATAGGTCAAACCTCCTCTTTGTGTTTTGATGATGCAGTTCAAGGAATTCTGCATCAAAGTAACCAGAACGATAGACCACTGTCAAAAAGAGAAGGCTATCAGTCAGTTGTGCCAGATATGTTGAATGAAGACCCGATTCAAAGCAACGTAAAAGATGTGGAACAAAATCAAAGTGAAGAGAAGTCAGATGACCCTAAACAAGTGGAAAATGCAATGGTATCTGACGAAAAATCCTCTTCAGATGCAGAAAGAATTAATCCTGGAAAAGACAAGGCTGAAAAGCCACATTGTAATTATCATAAGCTCGTTATTTCAACACCCATTGAAGCTGAAACATTAACTTCGACTGTAGAAGTTGATAATACATCTGCTAAAGAAATTGAATACCAGGAGGAAGTATTTCCAGGTCAAGAAAAAACAGCTCCAAATGACGAGTCGCGGGCAATTTTTCTGGTATCTACCAAGAATCAAATTGAAAAAACAAACGACGCTAAAAAGCCCATTCAAAAACATTTGGCGAAGAATAAACGACCTGTCCAGAAACAAAAGCCGAAGAAAATACCTAATCAATCAGAGAATCCAAGACCAATAAGCCAACAAAATTCAAAGTTGATCCGAGCAGCCAAAGAACCTACACAATTTCAAAGAAATATTGAATATTCTAGAAAAAAGGTGGGTCAGAAGGATTTCGAGCTGATGCAAGGTACGAAAGAACCTATCCAAACAAAAAACAGCACAAATGGAACTATGGACGAGCTGGGGTATTTAGAGTCCAATAAACAAGAGTCAGCAGATGTTTTACCATTCCTGGTAACAGAAAAACTTGATAACCCCCCTTCCAGTCAAGGTGAATCTGGTTCAAGTAATGAGTCAACAGAAATCTCTGACTCTGGACCTAACTATTTTAAGAAAATCTTTTTAGAAGCTCGCTCATTTCAGTTTTGGCAGCTGGTACTTTGGGCTTAATCTGGATGATTAGAAAGTAATGAGTAATCCTAAGTGACGCGGAGAAGCTTGAGTCCAAAGGCGAAATTGTTTATGTTATTTACTATGTGTATTTTTATTTGCACTATATAGCAAAATTATTTGTATTTATTCCTTATTTTGTGACAAAAATGGTAAAATAAAGTAAATTAGTAAATTGGCCTTGTTTTTTTTCTCAGTGAATTAAATAATAGGTGATAGTGAAATTGTGAAAATGAAATATGACTTTGTGAATTGAAAGAAAAACATAAAAATGAAGACTTTGTGATTACCTTTTTCTTAGATTTGCTCATTGAAAATGCCTTTTTTGGGATTTTCATTTAAAAAAAAAAACAGTTAAAAAATTCACGTAAATATAGAGGGGAATGCAAAATTCATTTTTCAAAATCTTTAAGTTTGAGCGATTTCTCTTTTTAATGCAAATACCCACCAATAGCTATTTTTCAATGAGCATACCTAAAAAAAGATACTTTCAAAATCTTTATTTTTTTATTTTTTTCTGTCAATTTAAAATGTCAGATCTCATTTCACATTCCTTGGTACTTCAACTGGGAATATTTGCTGACAACTCACTAAGGCTTTGCCAAAGTGTTGGAACTGTCTCAGTCTTGTCTATTTTTACATCTTTTTCAACTATTCTCACCGAAAAATAAATTTTAATTTATTTATTATTTTCCATTGGCAGTTCTCTAGCAGCATAACAGAACCTACAGGAAGAAAAAAGTGTAAGCTATTATTCTTTGCAGTAAATAAG
Organism: Artemia sp. Qi Xiang Cuo; assembly: GCF_049724085.1. Taxonomy (NCBI): domain Eukaryota; kingdom Metazoa; phylum Arthropoda; class Branchiopoda; order Anostraca; family Artemiidae; genus Artemia; species Artemia sp. Qi Xiang Cuo. The sequence goes on from NC_142806.1 coordinate 21,264,274, forward strand.
GTAACGAAAAGTACTATTTTTTAAAGAAAGATAGATTGCTTATGGATACTTGTTAATTATCCAGAACACACTCAAGAATATATAGAAGTGGTTATGTATTTAATATAACGCGTTCTGTGTGGCCTGCTTTCCGTAATTCTGCTGTATATTCTATAATTTTGTTGCTAAAGTATTATATTTTCATCATATTTCGGTATTTTTCATTATGATTAACCTAACTTCACTTCTTATGTGTGCTCTGTATAATTAACAAGTACCTGATTATGTTTGAAACTTCATTATGTGTAATGAATCTTAAAGTAATAATAAAAACAAATGAAATAAAAGCTTTTTATTTTAACGCAAAGAATAACGTCAAATCAAATATAAGCAGAAATTAGCTCTTTGGGGCTATTGAAATTTATAGGCACCAAAGACAGCTCCAACTCAGAGCATATCAAATGTTTACTCATAAAATCTTTTCCAGAGGAATCCCTTAAGGACAGTTTTAGTTACCTCTTTGAATTGATGTATTGTAAGTAATAAGGTGTGTGATAAATATAGTTTGATCTATTGACCCTTGGCTTGAATTTGGGCATTATCATAAAAAAGTGAGCACCGCCTTTTGCCCTTAAAAGTTCTACAACTTGGCCCAAAAAAACTTATTGCAACTATTTTATACTCTCCGAAGTACCAGAATTGCTGTATTTAGGATTCTTGCCAATTTTATTAGCTGCTTGTTTTGAGTTAATCGCAGATAATCGTTCAGGGTCTATTTTTAAGTCGAGTAATTTTCGACAGTCCCTGGGCTCGTCTCTTTTCAGACACTCTTTGTCCAAGAGGTAATGAAACCAGAACTCCTAACTTCATCTTGTTCTTTGCACCATCAACAGCACATAATCATTGAGTCGAATAATTTCACCCGAGGCCTCTGGCGCAGCTGGTTGACAAAGTCCTTACAGGCACCAGAGGAGGCCAAATTGGCAGAACAGTTGTTTAATAGAATCATTTCTCTCAGTCCTTCGTTTCTTTGCATTGTCGAGTGCAATAAGAGTGTTCTTATTCGTATTTTAATACATGTTCATTAAACCTTTTCATTTTAAAGTTGTAAATTTTCGACAGTCCCTGGGCTCGTCTCTTTTCAGACACTCTTTGTCTCTTAAATTGTCCAAGAGGTAATGAAACCAGAACTCCTAACTTCACCTTGTTTTTTGCACCATTGACAGCACATAATCATAAAGTCGAATAATTTCACCCGAGGCCTCTGGCGCAGCTGGTCGACAAAGTCCTTAAAGGTACCAGAGGAGGCCAAATTGGCAGAACAGTTGTTTAATAGAATCATTTCTCTCAGTCCTTCGTTTCTTTGCATTGTCGAGTGCAATAAGAGTGTTCTTATTCGTATTTTAATACATGTTCATTAAACCTGTTCATTTTAAAGTTGTAAATTTTCGACAGTCCCTGGGCTCGTCTCTTTTCAGACACTCTTTGTCTATTAAATTGTCCAAGAGGTAATGAAACCAGAACTCCTAACTTCACCTTGTTTTTTGCACCATTGACAGCACATAATCATATAGTTGAATAATTTCACCCGAGGCCTCTGGCGCAGCTGGTCGACAAAGTCCTTAAAGGTACCAGAGGAGGCAAAATTGGTAGAACAGTTGTTTAATAGAAACATCTATTTCAATCCCTTGGTTCTTTGCATTGTTGAGTGCAATATGAGTGTTCTTAGTCGTATTTTAATACATGTTCATTAAACCTGTTCATTTTAAAGTTGCAAATTTTCGACAGTCCCTGGGCTCGTCTCTTTTCAGACACTCTTTGTCCAAAAGGTAATGAAACCAGAACTCCTAACTTCATCTTGTTCTTTGCACCATTGACAGCACATAATCATAAAGTCGAATAATTTTACCTGAGACATCGTGGCACGGCTGGCCGACAAAGTCCTTAAAGGCACCGGAGGAGGCCACATTGGCAGAACGGTTGTTTAATAGAATTATCTCTTTCAATCCTTTGTTTTTTGTTGTTTTTTTGCATATTCGGGTGCAATATCTGCGGTCTTCTTTGGGTTTTTAATGTGTTCATTAAACCTGCTCACTTCAAATTTGTAAATTTTCGACAGTCCCTGGGCTAGTCTCTTTTCAGACTCTCTTTGTCTCTTAAATTGTGCAAGAGGTAATGAAACAAGGACTCCTAACTTTACAATGTTCTTTGCACCACTTTTTTTCGGGCCATACAAAGTACAGTGTTTGCAATAACCAACGTCTCTCAGACGGCTATATTCGAGCCAGTCATACTCTTCTAGCCAAGTTTTTGGGGGTGCTACCATTTCGATTAACCGTCACAAGCACTAAACGTCATAACATCTAATCCTCAGAACCACTAACCGCCATAACATCTAAAAAAAATTATAAGTTTATATAATGGTATTAAGTATATAATAGTTTAGAAACAAATTTGGGCTATATATTTGTACATAATGGGGTGGGGGTAAAGCTTAGCATACATCAAATACGTAACCTAACCTAGGTACCGTTTCCTCCCTTAACCCCAAAAAACTAAAGTTTAAACATTTTAGATGTTATGACGGTTAGTGATTCTGACGGATTTTTTTGTCGATGTTATGACGGATTTTGTCGATGTCCTGACGTTAGTGTTCCTGACGGTTAGATGTTATGACGCCTTCCCAAGTTTTTGAATGATTGGCAGTGTCCTTTTTCAATATGAACTGAAAGTTTGGATGCTTTTGTTAGTATCAAAGCTGATTTGAAGGGAGGTGTTAGGAGCTTGAACCCTCCCCCCCCTCCCCACCCCGAAATGCTTGTCTAACTCGCTAAAAGGTAATAAAAATACATAAAATATCATTTTTTGCTGTTTTTCAAGTTTTTTGGATCCCCTCCCCCCTCCCCGAACAAAAATCCTGGTTACGGCCCTGGTCAGTAGTCACAATTATTTCTTTAGAAATCTATAATTTTCACCACTTGGTAGTGCATGGATATTGTGATTAATCCTACAATAGAACAGTTGTCGATAACTTGCATATATTGTGTTACTATTTTAAACCCTCTGGCCAACCCCCTCCTACTACGACAGCAAAAATCAGCTAGACTTGACACAATGTTCTAAAACGCATAATGAGCTGTTTTTAATTAGTCTGACTGTTCATGGTAATGAATGTAAGTAAAGAACGACTAGTGTTAACAGTAACCAAAACTCCAAAAATGAAGTTCTTGTTACAAAACATACATATCCAAAGAATTGGATTTTATGGTGACTCTAGATATGCAAATCTCATTAACTTCAAAATTATTCGTCTAAAGTTGTGAGCCATTGAAAGTTCGCCTAATCATAGGCAGCGCTCGCTGCCTAAGTAAAGAGTGATGCGGGCACAAAGTATTATTTATTTATTTTTTTTATTTTTTTTTGTTTAGACCAGGACACTTCGTATCGAAGGAGTTGTCGTAGAAACTTTGAAAAGGGCTCATTCGATTGGAAATTGAAAGGACTAGTGCCCTTTTTGATATTCGAAAGAGATTGGAGGGCAACTAACCCCCCTCCACGCCCACTATTTCCCCAAACACATTCAATCAAAATTTTTAGATAGCCATTTTGTTCAATGTAGGTGAAAGATCCGGAAATTATCTCTTTGAGGATGAAAACGTCCCTCCCCCCACAGTCCTCAGGGCAAGGGTTGAAAACTATGCCCTTGGGGCAAGGGCAGATCCAGAATTTTTTTCGGGGGGGGGGGTTACTAATTTTTGACTTAGTGTTCGACTCATTTTACTGATTTTTACCTAGGTTTTACTAATTTTCGACTTATTTTCGACTCGGTCAAAAATTTCAGGGGGGGGGGGGTTCAAACCGGGTAACCCCCCATCTGGATATGGCCGTGCCTGGGGGCATTTATGGTTTATATAGAAAGGGGAATAAACTCTGGAGGGGGCTCAATTGATCGCTAATCTTTTGTGATGGTCATTTGTTGTCGTAAAAACTTCAAAAAGAGCTCAATCGATTGCAAATTGAAAAAGCTACTGCCCTTTTTAATAGTCAAGACCAGAACACAATTTGCGCTTTACTGAAAACTAAATACGTTTGAAATTTCACTTTTCTTGCTTTCAAAACAAAAAATTATCAAAACCTTAAGGAAGAAATGTCAGTATATTTCAATTAAACTGACAATCCACGGTCATTTGTTTGTTGTTTTTTTTTTCAGTAAAGCGCAAATTTTGTTCTGATCTTGAGAATGGATAGAGTCTTTCAGCTCTACTCATGTTAATTTTTGCTCGTTTTGAGTTTGACTCGGCTATTTATTGTAGTTTCTGTTCGTTTTGAGTTTCATTTATTTATTGATAGTGATTTGTGATAGTTCTTCGCTTGGAAAATTATTTTACTTAATTTTGATCATTCTTGGCTTAATGGAGCTTTTTACTTTTCTTTGAAGAACTTGTCTTGTGGAAAATTTTTTTAAATTAATTTTACGAAAAGAAAGAACAAACTCCCAAAATGAGAACTGATCTTGATAAAAATTATGCCATCAAATTCAAAACATCAGGGAACTCTATTAAAGAGACTTCAAACCAATATCTTGGCAAACGCGAATTTTTCTTTTTTTTTCAAACAGTTCGTGGTAACGAACTGTAAGTAAGGAGCGACCCGGCTCAATAGTAACCGAAACTCTAAAAGACGGAATTTTGATACCAATAGATATATCAAAAGAATCGGGGTTTTATGCTGGTTTCAGTAAGTTTAATCTTAACCATCAAAGGTTACGAGCCTGAGAAAATTTGCCTGATTTTTTGAAAAAGCGAAAACACCCCCCTAAAATGAATAAAATCTTAATGAAATTCACACCATCAGATTCAGCGTATGGGATAACCCTATATTACAAGTTTCAAGTGCCTATCTGAAAAAATGGGAAATTTTATATTTTGTGCCAGAAGAAAGGTCATGGATTCAGGTTTATTTGTATATTTTCCCCAGGGGTGATCATATCGACTCAGTGGTCCTAGAATATCATGATAGGGCGCATTCAGATGGAATTTAAAAGTTTTAGTGCCCTTTTTAAGCGACCAAAAAATTGAAGGGCAATTAGGCCTTCTCCCTCACCGTTTTTTCTCAGAATCGTCGGATCAAAATTTTGAGATTGCCATTTTGTTCAACATTGTTGAAAAGCCGAATAACTATGCCTTTGGGGATATCATGACCCTCCCACAGCCCCTTGGGATAGGTCTTTCAGTTACAAAACTTGCCCATTGTTTGTATAGTATTTGTTTTTGGGAAGTATGCATACATTTTTCAGGGGGGGGGAGGGGGTTTTCTGTGGATGGAATTTTCCTCGGGGATTATTTTCCATGGGGAGGGAAGTTTCCAGGGGGTGAATTTTTCCGGGGAAATTTTACACTGGAGGATTTTGTCAGAATTCCTATACGAAATTCTTCTTATATATATAGCTTTCTCTTTTCCGTCTCAGTTTTACGTGTGGAGAAGTTAAGGGTAACTGTCTGGGGTAAGTTATCACCAGTATTGAATTGTGTAGAGAATAAATCCTTGTTGAAGAGGGATCTCTCCGTAGAGGAGTTGCCAGATTTCCTGGTATTATTTAAAAACGATCAGAAATAATAAAAAACAAGTTTTTCAACTGAGAGTAAAGAGCAACAATAAAACTTAAAACGAACAGAAATTATTAAGTATATGAGGGAGGTTACTCCTCCACAACACCTCGCTCTTTACTCTAAAGTTTGAATTCTGTCCCAGTTCGTTAAGAACGACTCCTGAAACAATATGTTCGCTTAATTAGAACAATAAAAAGCTTTTTTTAAAAGTATTAAACGAACGTTAGCGTAAAGAGCGAGGTGTTGTGGAGGAGTAGCCGCCTCATATAGGTAATAATTTCTGTTTGTTTTAAGTTTTAACGTTGCTCCTTACTTTCAGTTGAAAAAACTTGTTTTTTTCTATTTAATTTCAAGAAGAATAGTTTACGGATGCATTGTCATTTTATTTGTATATTTCTTTCCAGAGGCAATCTTATCGAATCATTGGTCATTGGGTATAAGGATAGAGCATATATAAATGGAACTAAAGTTTTAGTGCCCTTTTATAAGTAGTTTGGCGTAAGAGGCTAATATGGGTCTCATTATCGCTTTTGGGAGTTTTTTGCCGATAAATCTATGTTCTTTTTGATCTTTTCGAGCAAGTTGCTCAGAAATTATATAAACAAAATTCAGACAGTAACAATCATGTGTTGAGCTCACAAGGAAGGGAATACAGATATTTTTAAATTACATTTTTCGTATTTTTGCTAGAATTTCTGTTCAATGGAGTGTTTTGACGTTTGAAAAACTGATGATCCATTTTGACTAAATAGTCATCAGTTCAAAACCGTTGCTGATACCAAACTTAAGTATATAAACTTTTCTCTGATTGGTGGAGTATTTTAGCCGAGTAACACATTTTTAGCATAGAAAATTTAACTTCTTAAGCTCCGTGAAGTGATGTTCACATCTTGGACTTAAATCCTTCTATGCGTAAAGAGGCACTTGGGCCTCCAAAAATAGTCACCTGTCATCTCTTATATAGTAGTCAGTCATCTCGGGTTGGAACGATGTTTGAGATTTTGGAACTGAGCTCAGTAGCTGCGTCTTAGGGTGTTTTGGGGCGTCCCCTTCTTCTGTAGCAGTAGCAGCGCATGGCTGCTACTGAACGACGACCTTTGGTAATCAAGTTTCGTGCATGCGATAAGTCCAGCCAGACATTATATGTGACCATATTACTTAAATGCAGATAATAAATATGGTGCCTGAAAAATCTTCAGTATTGGTAGAGTCTGAATGTCTTAACGCCAGTTTGAACGTCACAGTGGTAGTTTTTTTTCTTTGTCAGCATTAAAAATTAATCCAAACACACAAAAAAAAATTGTCCGCAAATTACATTGTCTGTGGGTACTTCATTTGGCAACGCATTGCCAGTAGTTGCACTCTGGTATTTTTGTTATTTAGTCAAATTTATTAGGAATCTATTCATTTATAATAGCATCGATGTCTGTGCATAGATTGCATTTCTAGGGCTTTAGAACAAGAATCTTATGAGACTTAACATAATGACGCTTGTGCCAAAACTGGTAGTATAAATGCATTTTAGTATGTAGTGACTTTTCTTTGTTGAAATAGGATATTATTCGTTACTATTAAGGACAGCACTGAAACTCAATGTATTGTAAACATTTTATCATATATGCAAAGTAATATTTGAAGAGTTGTGCTGAAAAATGGCAAATTTAGCCAAGACTTTTTTTTTCAGGAATAGTTGTATGGTATTTAACTGTTCAGATTTTTTGTGACCTCGTATGAAATTCGAGCCGTATTTCATAGCCGTATCTCGTTCCACAAAGAGCCATATCTAGTAGTTTGATAAGGCTACAAAAAATGAAACAGCTTAATTGTAGGATAAAAAAAAAAAAAATAAATAAATACTACGCTCGTGTCTTATTTTGTGCATAAGGAGAGGCTCCAGATGGTTCAAAATAGAAACTCCAAACATGTCTGAAGTCTTATAAAGCTAGATTTACGTTGTTTTGTCACCATGAAGTGTTGCAGTAAACTTTGTTCGGCCTCGTCAACTAAAGTGTTGCACGAGCAACATCTTGGTTGTGGTACGTCATCAGCTAAACATAGCAGTTGTTATCACATCAACACTTTTAATTTGGCGTGTCCAACAATAATTTTTTTATGGAAAAATTTTTCATGATAGCATGGCTACCCACGTAGAATCAACCTAGTAAAAAACGAACCCTAGCCCATACTAACCAAGAATTTAAAAACGCATTTTGAAAAAAGAAAACTGTTGACTGAAGAAGAGCTGACAGCTGAAGGTGGTCAAGAATGGTAACTATTATTTCGATTAATCTCAATGGTAAAAGTTATTGGGAAACAAATTTCGCCGTAAGTACTCACCGATTTTAATTAGCCTCAAATTGCAGAGAACAGGTGAGCAGGTCTTGACGTTTCCCTTGCTCCTGGGTATCTGTAGGGCTACTTTGAGACATCGCTATTCATTCAGTTTGGTTGGACTTCTCAGCCTGTGTAGATAAAGCTTGTAAGAACTCAGCCTGTTGTTCTTAATGCGTGGGGGATCTTAGTAATTCTAACGACAGTCCCTGTTCTGGGGATGTGAAGTGTCTGCTTTGTGGCTCTACTGATAACCCACGCTATAGCATCAAATGTCAAGTAGCAAAGGCGCTCCTGAATAACAAATGAAGAACTCCCCGATTAGAGTTTTTATGTGGAACGTAAATGGTGCTATCACTGAGAAACTACCGTTCATAGAAAGCACACACTGCCGCAAGGATGCATTCTGCTTGCAAGAACATTTCCTGAGTCCCACTCTGTGTCCCTACTAAAATACAGTGACCGTATCTGGATTTTGCAGTTCGGCAGGTCGATCCGGAAGAGGAAGGACCCTTTTGGGGTATTACAGTGCTGAGAGTCCTTAGTTGTCTTCTGAGTTAATTGCAAAAAGCCAACATTTTGTTGCTGTGAAAGTCGGCCAGACCTGTATATTTACTGCTTATTTACCGACTGACTATTGTAACCTGGCATCTGAGGAGCAATTTAGCAGCGCCTGTGCTAAAATCGTGAATGTTATTCACGATTCTTGTGACAAATATGGCAGTGTCAAATCAGCCGGCGATTTTAACTGCAACGTAGCCAAAAGTTCTAATGCTAGGTTCCAAAAACATACTTTACCTGAGTTTCAAGCCGTTGAAAATGACCACGGTTTTATTTATATTTATTAAATAAAAAAAAACGTTTTTTAAACTGAAAGTAAGGAGCGACATTAAAACTTAAAACGAACAGAAATTATTCCGTATATGAAAGGGGCTGGCCCCTCCTCAACGCCTCGCTATTTACGCTAAATTTTTTTATTGTTTTAAAAAATAAAGTTTTGAGACAGAGTCAAACTTTAGCGTAAAGAGCGAGGCGTTGAGGAGGGGACAGCCCCTTTCGTATACGGAATAATTTCTGTTCGTTTTAAGTTTTAATGTCGCTCCTTACTTTCAGTTTAAAAACTTGTTTTTTTATTTAATAAATATAAATAAAACCGTGGTCATTTTCAACGGCTTGAAACTCAGGTAAAGTATGTTTTTGGAACCTAGCATTAGAACTTTTGGCTACGTTGCAGTTAAAATCGCCGGCTGATTTGACACTGCCATATTTGTCACAAGAATCGTGAATAACGTTCACGATTTTAGCACAGGCGCTGCTAAATTGCTCCTCAGATGCCAGGTTACAATAGTCAGTCGGTAGATAAGCAGTAAATATACAGGTCTGGCCGACTTTCACAGCAACAAAATGTTGGCTTTTTGCAATTAACTCAGAAGACAACTAAGGACTCTCAGCACTGTAATACCCCAAAAGGGTCCTTCCTCTTCCGGATCGACCTGCCGAACTGCAAAATCCAGATACGGTCACTGTATTTTAGTAGGGACACAGAGTGGGACTCAGGAAATGTTCTTGCAAGCAGAATGCATCCTTGCGGCAGTGTGTGCTTTCTATGAATGGTAGTTTCTCAGTGATAGCACCATTTACGTTCCACATAAAAACTCTAATCGGGGAGTTCTTCATTTGTTATTCAGGAGCGCCTTTGCTACTTGACATTTGATGCTATAGCGTGGGTGATCAGTAGAGCCACAAAGCACACACTTCACATCCCCAGAACGGGGACTGTCGTTAAAATTACTATGATCCCCCACGCATTAAGAACAACAGGCTGAGTTCTTACAAGCTTTATCTACACAGGCTGAGAAGTCCAACCAAACTGAATGAATAGCGATGTCTCAAAGTAGCCCTACAGATACCCAGGAGCAAGGGAAACGTCAAGACCTGCTCACCTGTTCTCTGCAATTTGAGGCTAATTAAAATCGGTGAGTACTTACGGCGAAATTTGTTTCCCAATAACTTTTACCATTGAGATTAATCGAAATAATAGTTACCATTCTTGACCACCTTCAGCTGTCAGCTCTTCTTCAGTCAACAGTTTTCTTTTTTCAAAATGCGTTTTTAAATTCTTGGTTAGTATGGGCTAGGGTTCGTTTTTTACTAGGTTGATTCTACGTGGGTAGCCATGCTATCATAAAAAAATTTTCCATAAAAAAATTATTGTTGGACACGCCAAATTAAAAGTGTTGATGTGATAACAACTGCTATGTTTAGCTGATGACAGAAATGGTACTTAGATCTCTACTGATGACGTACCACAACCAAGATGTTGTTCGTGCAACACTTTAGTTGACGAGGCCGAACAAAGTTTACTGCAACACTTCATGGTGACAAAACAACGTAAATCTAGCTTTATAAGACTTCAGACATGTTTGGAGTTTCTATTTTGAACCATCTGGAGCCTCTCCTTATGCACAAAATAAGACACGAGCGTAGTATTTTTTTTTTTTTTAGATCCTACAATTAAGCTGTTTCATTTTTTGTAGGCTTATCAAACTACTAGATATGGCTCTTTGTGGAACGAGATACGGCTATGAAATACGGCTCGAATTTCATACGAGGTCACAAAAAATCTGAACAGTTAAATACCATACAACTATTCCTGAAAAAAAAGTCTTGGCTAAATTTTCCGTTTTTCAGCACAACTCTTCAAATATTACTTTGCATATATGATAAAATGTTTACAATACATTGAGTTTCAGTGCTGTCCTTAATAGTAACGAATAATATCCTATTTCAACAAAGAAAAGCCACTACATACTAACATGCATTTATACTACCAGTTTTGGCACAAGCGTCATTATGTTAAGTCTCATAAGATTCTTGTTCTAAAGCCCTAGAAATGCAATCTATGCACAGACATCGATGCTATTATAAATGAATAGATTCCTAATAAATTTGACTAAATAACAAAAATACCAGAGTGCAACTACTGGCAATGCGTTGCCAAATGAAGTACCCACAAACAATGTAATTTGCGGACAATTTTTGTTGTGTGTTTGGATTAATTTTTAATGCTAACAAAGAAAAAAAACTACCACTGTGACGTTAAAACTGGCGTTAAGACTTTCAGACTCTACCAATAATGAAGATTTTTCAGGCACCATATTTATTATCTGCATTTAAGTAATATGGTCACATATATGTCTGGCTGGACTTATCGCATGCACGAAACTTGATTACCAAAGGTCGTCGTTCAGTAGCAGCCATGCGCTGCTACTGCTACAGAAGAAGGGGACGCCCCAAAACACCCTAAGACGCAGCTACTGAGCTCAATTCCCAAATCTCAAACATCGTTCCAACCCTAGATGACTGACTACTATATAAGAGATGACAGGTGACTATTTTTGGAGGCCCAAGTGCCTCTTTACGCATAGAAGGATTTAAGTCCAAGGCACTTAAGTAAGACTTTTACATGTATGTCTGGCTGAACTTCTATGCTTAAGCAAGTATATAGAGAAATAGATGTATGCAGGGAAGTCTTACTAGGCTTGCATGTGAACATCACTTTAAGGAGCTTAAGAAGTTAAATTTTCTATGCTAAAAATGTGTTACTCGGCTAAAATACTCCACCAATCAGAGAAAAGTTTATATACTTAAGTTTGGTATCGTAAAATCTTACGCAGTGATGTGGGAGGCCCGATGTTCATCAGTCTTTACAAAATTCTTCATCGAGGTTTTATTCAGAAAAAAATTTATCGTCGGTTGTTCCGCTGCGACGATAGAGATCCCTACCTTGGTTATTTATCAAAGCAGTTACCAAGAAAATGCTGGCAAACAACAATTTCTTTTTGCCACAAGACTGGGCGATAGGATCGCTACTTGTCCCTGTAAAAAAAGGACCCAGCACCCTATAAGCCAGCAATTGCTTTGGAGGTTTTTAAGCCTATCCAGCTCAAAATGAGTCTACCAATGACGTCACTGTGCACGATGGCAGATAAATAGGAATTACTATGTGAATCACCTTGTGAATCAAACTTTTCAGTTTTTTTGCTGGCTTAAATTTCACACAGGAGAGCCAATTAGGTTTTGAAAAAGCAAAATAATTTTGTTAAAATTCCTTAAGGAAAAATATGAATATCTTATGAAAACACGCCAGGGACGTGTTTTCATAAGCAATTTTCTAGTTGTGTTCATGTTTCTCAAAAATGTAACGAAAAATGTTTTAATACAATAGATTGCGCATTCTCAGCAACGGTTTTGAACTGATGACTATTTAGTCAAAATGGATCATCAGTTTTTCAAACGTCAAAACACTCCATTGAACAGAAATTCTAGCAAAAATACGTAAAATGTAATTTAAAAATATCTGTATTCCCTTCCTTGTGAGCTCAACACATGATTGTTACTGTCTGAATTTTTTTTTATATAATTTCTGAGCAACTTGCTCGAAAATATAAAAAAGAACATAGATTTCTCGGCAAAAAACTCCCAAAAGCGATAATGAGACCCATATTGACCTCTTACGCCAAACTACTTATAAAAGGGCACTAGAACTTTTAGTCCCATTTATATATGCTCTATCCTGATACCCAATGACCAATGATTCGATAAGATTGCCTCTGGAAAGAAATATATAAATAAAATGACAATGCATCCGTAAACTATTCTTCTTGAAAATAAATAGAAAAAAAACAAGTTTTTTAATTTCTGATCGTTTTTTAGTTAATGCAGCTTTTATTTTGGCTCACCGTCCTTGAATAAGTAAACAAAATTTGCATAAAAATTTTACTCTTCTTTTGCTGAATGGCTGTCTCTAAATTTGGTTCTGACGTAATTTACAAATTAACTTACGTAACGAATTTCTATATTCGTATATTTTTCTTCTGGCAAAAAATACTTGCAGATATAGTTGCAGGTTTTTGCAGATATGAGCTTGAATATAGTTGCAGGTTTTTGCAGATATGAGCTTGAAAATCATGTAATAGGGTTTTCTGATACGCTGAATCTGACGGTGTTATTGTCATTAAAATTCTTTCACTTGTAGGGGATGTTTCCTCCCTCTTTAAAAAATCAGGTAAATTTTCTCAGGGTCGTAGCCTTTGATGAGTAATACAAAACTTAATAAAATTTGTATATTTAGAATCAGCATTTTAAGCCCATTCTTTTGATGCATTTATTGACATCAAAATTCCGTTTTTAAAAGTTTCGATTACTAATGAGCCGTATCGCTTGTTTTTTTTTTACGTATATGTTATTACGTATATTAGGGGGTTCTCCCCTTAGTCAATACCACCCTTACTTTCACCTCCCCTTACTTTTAGTTGAAAAACTTGTTTTTTTTTATGTTTAATTTCTGTTTTTTTTAAAATAATGATGGGAAATCCAGCGCCCCCTTCATAGCAATGTCCCTTGCCCCATGAAAACTTCCTTCATGAAAAGATCCTCCCATATAACCCCCGACCCACCACCACCCCCCACTACCAGAAAAAATCCCCCCTGAAAACATCTGTATACTTCCCAATAACCAATACTATAATATGTTAACATTGGGTAAAGTTCATAAATTTCAGCCCTCACCTCGGGGGCTTTGAGGGATTAAGTCATCCTAAAAGACATAGTTATAATATTTTCGACCATGCTGAACAAAATGGCTATCTCAAAATTTTGATCGGGTGAATTTGGGAAAAAAATGAGCGTGGGAGGGGGCCTAGTTGCCCTCCATTTTTTTTGGTCACTTAAAAAGGGCACTAGAACTTTTAATTCCCATTCCAATGGGCCCTCCTACGATATTCTAGGACTACTGGGTCAATACGATAACCCCTGGGGAAAAGAAAAAAAAACAAAAAAAAAAACAAATAAACACGCATCCGTGATCTTTCTTCTGGCAAAAAATGCAAAATTCCAAATTTTTGTAGATAGTAGCTTGAAACCTCTACAGTAGGGATTTCTGATACGCTGAATATGATGTGATTTTCATTAAGGTTCTATATTTTTTAGGGGGTCTTTCCCCCTTTTTTCGAAAATCAGCCAAATTTTCTCAGGCGCGTAACTTTTGATAGGTAAAATTAAACTTGATGAAACTTATATATTTGAAATCAGAATTAAAATTTGATTCTTTTGATGTATCTATTGGTATCAAAACTCTGTTTTCTACAGTTTCGGTTACCATTGAGCCGGGTCGCTCCTTACTTACAGTTCGTTACCACGAACTGTTTGATAACTCAGGCTCAACCAGCTGTCTAGACTTTTTTCTCTATTGTGACGGAATCAGACCATTAGGTTTGAGCTATGTCGACACTGGTATCTGCGTTGCCGACCCCTTCCCACTTACCTTACCTGAAACATCTCAGGAATAGCTGGGAGTATTATGTTAAAATTTCCAGAGAATGTTGGAACTAAATCAAAAGACACTATGTACATCCCGGTTTTCAAAAGGTCGTATACCTAATATCTCAGGAACGGCTAAGGGTATTAGGTTTGAACTGTCAGGGAATGTAGAGGGTTGTGTTGAACTAAATAAAAAGACACTGCATGCATCTAAGTTTTCAATATGGCGTATCTGCAATATCCTGGGAACAACTAAGAATATTAACTTGAAACTTTCAGGGAATATTGAGATGGAATTTTAACTAAATCAAAAGATAATATGTGCATCCAGGTTATCAAAAGAGCGTATTTGTAATACCCCAAGAACGGTTAGTGGTATGAAGTTGAAACTTTCAGGGAATGCTGAACTACATCAAAAGACTATATTCATCCGGGTTGTCAAAAAGGCGTACCGGTACGTGAAATTCTTAAGAACGACTATGGATATTAAGTTGAAAATTTCATGGAATGCTGAGGTGGATGTTGAACTCAATCAAAAGACATCATGTGCATCCAGCTTGTCAAAATGATATCCTTTCCACCATCCCACCACATAGGTTCACTTCGAAGTCACAAATAAGTGAGTTTAAATAGTCACAAATAACGAGAACTGAGTGATGCCTGTGATATATCTATGCTCTTATTCTATTTATGTTCATACGTAATATTTCGAAGCATATCCTTTTAGGATTCTTTCGTAGAAATTGCTATTGACTCAAACGCTTAGTTCAAGAACTATCCTAAACTTTGATTTTAAATTTTGTGAAATCTTTGCAATAATTATGTTGAATACCGTTAAGGAAGACGCTCAGATCACTTCGTGAAACTGAATAATTTATACTAGAATTTTTTAAACACATAGTGTATAGATCCAGTTCTAGGAACATTTTATTCGAACAGCTTTAGTACTTTGAAAGTCATCAGAACTCAGAAGCTCTGGCATGGGCAAGCTAAAGCAAATCAACACAATCCAAGGGGGAGGGGGTCACCCTCATAGATCATCAAGTGACTGTCGTTCCATGTAGATAGTTGTTTTTTCGTGAGTTTCGTAATGTGAATTCTTTTGTTGAAGAAAACAATTGTTTTGGTAATTGTTAAGGGTATTATTTTGCATTTCGAAAATTGATACGCGTGACTAAGTAAAATTTCGTTGAATTTAGAGGATGGCATGTGTAAACTACCCATTGACTGTTTGTTATGTTATTTGTGTAGCAGGATTTAGTAAGTAGAACATCATTGTGTAAGAAAGTCTTCTGATATGGATTACGTGTATATTTTTGATGAGCTGTGAATGTGAAATTACTGCTGTATTTGTTAGCTAAATATTTTTGGCCAATTTTTATATGTTCACATAAAATAATTAAATATTAAATAAAATAATTTTTTAAATAGTTTTAATAACTAAAATAAAAGAGATTACTGCTGCATTTGTTAGCTAAATACTTTTATCTATTTTTATATGTTGATATGAAAATATCTTCTTTTTTACTAATTGGTTAAAGCTTCAAACAGAAACAGTTCATTAAAATGGTATCAGAAGGCTGCTGAACTGTTGTGGTATGTGCCTCAATCTGAATATGGGCTCTAGTTTAAGAACGTAGCTTTCAAATGTTTATAATTAATAAATTTTATTTATGAATAAATGTAGGTGTTAATAAGAGAAGGTAATACATAGATAAATAATGATTTAAATAAACATATCCGTCATCCGGACTTGCTTGCTTCCAAAATGTATCTCACTTTTTTCTTTTAGCAACTCTAATATGCTTATTATTTTTTTTTTTTTTCTTTTGGCTACATGTGTGTTTAATTACGTCTCTTCAAGAATGAATAGTTGTTTTTTTGTTGCCTTGTGCTTAGGACTTGTACTATGATACCAAAAATGTCGGAAAAATTTATTTTAGGAAGAGCGGTTATCTATTGCAGAAGAACCAGAGGCAATCAGTGTTAAAGAAAGAACTCAAAAGTTCAATCGTCTTGCCTCCCAAACTGGCCTCACTTCAATGGGTGGGAGAGGACCGAGTGCTGTCAGAGGTAGTACAAGGAGCAGATCTAAACATATCGTAAGTAGTGCTGAATTATTATTACCTTTTTTAAACTTGGCAAGATGCATACAAAACATAGTAATATTAAATAACGCGTTTCAAAGTTTCTCAAAATACTTTGATTCTCAAATCCAATAGTTTAAAAGAATTTTTGCATGATTTCTTTTCAGGACAGTCGCAATGTCTACTGTTCTGCTAATAAGTTGGCATTGCAAGGAGGTACCTCCCCACTGCGAATCCGCTTGATACAAGGTGCAACATGTCTACCTTTCTGTTAAAAATTTGTCGAGGAGATAGGGCTTGTTGTTAGAGGGGTCATCGAACCACTTTGAGCCTTGGATCGTGAGCGCCCATTTTAATAAGTTGGCATTGCAAGGAGGTACCTCCCCAATACGAATCCGCTTGATACAAGGTGCAACATGTCTACCTTCCTGTTAAAAAGTTGTCGAGGAGAGAGGGGTTGTTGTTAGAGGGGCCATCGAACCACTTTGAGCCTTGGATCATGAGCGCCCATTTTCGATTTAAATCAGCTGTAACATACCTATCTTTCTGTTACAAATTTAGAGATGGAACGGAAGGGGTTCGTCGGAGGGACCAGGGGTTCACGTTGGCCCCTCCAGTCTTACTGATTGAAACTGTTTAAATAATTCTGGTTCAAAAATACATGTCCAACTTTATACAAAAAGACGGGAGGCACAGCCAGGAAGAGATTTGGAGGGGTAAGGCCTCATTTCAATCCTCCCATACTGCACTTACAAAATTATTCCATTATTCCGTCGAAACAAGGTGCTAAAAGTTGGTATGGGAGTGGCGACGCGACAATAGAAAACCTCAGAAAAGGAGGGGCCAGGCTGAAGGGGTCAAGAGCCCACTGTATGCTTCCAGTAATATAGATTGAGATTCCTTGTATAATTTCGCTTTAAAGAAGGTGCAGCATGCCTGCAGCAAATTTAGTCTTAGCTCGTTTTTTTAGCGGAGTCATTATTCATTTTTTACCAGAACAAAAAAGTTGTCAGCAACTCAAAAATTTCAAAATGATGGGAAAGTTGAATTATATCTTAGTCGAAAATTTGAAAAAAAAAACATATTTGAGCACTATCAGATTTTAGTTCAATTTGAGGCTTCCCGCTACGTTATTGCTTGCATGAACAGAGCTTTCCACTCGAAAGCAGAAACAATTTTTGTTTGCTTGCAGGTCATTTGTTGTTTGGCTTATCAAACCCGAGACGAATTTCCACTCTTTCTAATATGAATTATCTTTTTAAAACGTAATGTCCTATTCATCAGTCCCACTGGATATTCACACTTTCGGTAAAAACAGCAATGGCTAAAAAAAACACCACAGAGATTAGACGCTTTCTTGTGATTAATTAAAATTGACGGAATAGGAAAAAAAAATAGCAAAACAAAAGCAGTGTTGCCCAAACAACACAATTACACCTTAAAATCTGAAATCTAGTCTTAAAGATTTTTTTATTCAAAAATGTTTAAATTTGTTTTATGAAAGCTGGCCAATTTACTTAGTAGAAAAGACTAAAATAACCGTAATCTGCTTATAATCCGCCTGTCATAATCAGGAGGAACGAGCTCGCCTTTGGTTGGGGTGGGAGAAAGTCGTAAGGAAAGATTTAAAGGAAATGGGAACTTCTTAAGAGGGCGTAAAGAGGGAAGCTTTGAATAGATTGGGATGATGGAGGAGCGTGCGTAGCTGTGTTGACCTCAGGTGATTTTATGCAGGGGTGAGTTGTTAGTAATAGTATCATAATCACTTTTCTTGTTTAATTGGTGTCTTATTCATATCAACCAAACTTTTTCCTCCTAGAATTTTTCACTTTTTTTCTTTGTAATTATATATTTTTTCAGGGGGTGAATGGTAAATACTTGATGAATATAACATGGATTCCCAGATACTTTCTATTGTACTGTATCTGGATTTCAGGACTAGTGGCATAATACCATAATTATTGAAGTGCTTGTTTTCTTGATTTGTCTTGTTTTTCTTGGAAGATATTCATTCTACTTTGTATTTCTCTTCAGTTACGTATAAAGTCATATAATCTTAATGAAAATCGCAGTCATGAGATTCAGAGTATCACAGAACAGAACCCTGTTATAGAGGTTTTAAGCTCCTATCTGCAAAAATGTGGAATTTTTTATTTTTGCCAGAAGAAAGATCACGGATGCGTGTTAGTTTTTTTTCCGGGGGTGATCGTATCGAAACAGTGGTCCTATAATATCGGGAGAGGGCTCATTCGAACGTAAATTAAAAGTTCTAGTGCCCTTTTTAAGTGGTAACAAAATTGGAGGGCAACTAGGCCCCCTCCCACGCTAATTTTTTTCCCAAAGTCATTCAATAAAAATTTTGAGATAGCCATTTTGTTCAGCACAGTCGAAAAATCTAATAACTATATCCCTGAGGATGACTTAATCCCCCGCAGTCCATGGGGAAAGGGGTGCAAGTTATGAACTTTGCCCATTGTATACGTATAGTATTGGTTATTGGGAAGTATACTGACGTTTTCAGGGGGGAACATTTCCATGGAGGAATTTTTATGAGGGAAGGGAATTTTATACGAAGGGGGGGGGGGCAGATTTCCCAGCATTATGTAAAAAACGATCAGAAATTAAAATTAAAAAAAAGTTTCTTCAACTGTAAGTAAGCAGCAACATTAAAACTTACAATGAACAGAAATTATTACATATATGAGGAGGCTTGCCCCCTAGTCCATACCTCACTCTTTACCCTTTTTTCCTTAGTATTTTCAAAATAGCTATTTATTCTAATTAAACAGCCTTTGTGATTCAGGGTCATTCTTAAAGAATTGGAACAAAATTCGAACTTTAGGGTAAAGAGCGAGGTATTGACTAGGGGACCAACCTCCTCATATACGCAATAATTTCAGTTTGTTTTAAGTTTTGATGTTGCTCCTTACTTTCAGTTGAAAAAAACATGTTTTTTTTTATTTAATCTCAGAGGTTAGACTGTTCCGTTGTGTGCTCTCGTCCCTAAGCATATCTGCAGCCCCTACAAAATGAATAATTACTAATGACAGTAATACCAACGGTCAGATAGTATTGCATAGGAATCACCAGCTACGAGGCGGCAGTCAGTCGATGTTTTCGCGGAACGGAGTTTCGGGAGACTAAAAAAGTGCATTTTAGCATTCAGTTTCGAACTATCCGTGAGAGGTCTTTGGGGTCAATATGAGGGATATTTACGTCTAGCCTCCCTCCATTTTGTGGAATATATTTTAACCAAGGTTACAGTATCGGTGGTAAGAAGGTGTCATGCAACGTTGCGGTAAAGATGTTGGATTCTAGTGCAAAGAGCCAGTGGGGGATGGAAAACCCTTCATATTTAGAATAACTGTATTTTTAAAATAAAATAGATAACATTATTGCTCAGGTTAAAGTAGAAAAATGGTAGAAAAGACCTCTGTTCAGTGGATCTGAAGCCCTCCTCCCCCTCCCCCTATTCAGAGTAACTGCATGCTTTTAAGAATTTTTGGAAAGATTTTTTGATTTGTGCATAAGTTGGTTAAAAGCAAATTATATTGTGACCCCCCCCCATAAAAAAAGGCTGATGAGGAAAGAAAAACAATGGAAGAGCCAGAAGAATAGAAATAAGGGAGGATATTGACTGAGATTTGAAGACCAACTAAAGAGCAACCGAGGTTACAGAGAAAGCATAAGTGCGCATGAGCAAAAGACTCGGGCATCCGACCGTTGCAAGTGGAGTGAGATGAAATCAGGCTATTTGCGGGGTTCGAAAGCCCGACGGCCTTAGAATGTTATAAGCAAGGGTCAAAGCAGACAAATGGAAGGAAGTGACAAAAATTCGGAAGCTTAATTGTTGCTTGTACTTTTCTTAGTAGACTTTCTTAGCGTACTTTCCGTGTACTTTTATGTCTTTTAAAAGGCATGGAACGTAATTGTAATAGACCTGTTTATAAAGTTGAAGTCCCACAGTATTTGATGATTGGTGTATAGACGTGAAGACGAAATGCTGCCACAAATTTCATTTGTGAACACTGTTTACATTTCTCAAAACAACGAGAGCAGTGTCTACTATTCAAATCTCAAACTTTTCATCCAGCAAGAAGTGCGACAGTATAAATTAAAAGGAGAGCCAGTAGAAGCATTTACTTAAATGATTATCACTGAAAGCTGTAGTTACTGGATTGATGCTGTTATCGTTTCTAAAATGATTGTGGGGATAGGGGTTGGATGCGCTTATTGCCACGTATCCTCTTGAAATCCTGATATGGTTACAATTTTGTCTATAATTGCTTACATTTTCCATACAGTTCACCCATTAATTCTTTTTTTTCTAACCTACCCCCCCCCCTCATAAAAAAATCCCTACATATGTGCTCAGTGATAGCTGTACGCTTTTAAGATTGTGGGGATAGGGGTTGGATGCGCTTATTGCCACGTATCCTCTTGAAATCCTGATATGGTTACAATTTTGTCTATAATTGCTTACATTTTCCATACAGTTCACCCATTAATTCTTTTTTTTCTAACCTACCCCCCCCCCCTCATAAAAAATCCCTACATATGTGCTCAGTGATAGCTGCACGCTTTTAAAGGTAATATATGTAACCAGGGATTTTACAATTTTTAAACCCTTTTCCAGAGGTGCCGTCTCATTAGCTAAATGTAGCACGTGTTGCATGTACAGCGTGAACCTTTAGTTTTCTTTTCAAAAACACTAATACCCAAATGTGTTGTACAATCCAATTTTTAATATACCCATGTCACGCCCGGCAGGGAGTGGCTCTTTCGGGTATGGGTTTTATGATTACTTGCTTCAAGTTGTTTAATCAAGAAATCTTGTTTATGAACAATTAATTATATAGGGGACATTTAATCAATGGTTTCCTATCAAATCTAAGGCGCGCATAGGGCGTTAATTTATTGTATGACTGGTAATGACTAAGTGACCAAGAAGTTTTTTGGTTTTTGCGTCGTATGCAGCTTTTCATGCATATGTACGGCTGTAGTACCATCTATTTTTTTCCAATATTATAACGTGATGCATTCCTAGTTAAGTAAAAGCTAGCACTACTTGTATCTGCTTTTGTTCCCTGGCCTTCTTAGTTCTTTGTCCTCGAATATGCTAGATATGTAGCTTCTTTATTGGTTTATTTGCAATCTGGGGCGTAAATTTCTATGGGGCAGGTTGAGAAACTGCCCCCCCCTAGATCTCAGTTTTCCCCCAGACCCTATTTTGCGCCCCCCCCCCCCCCCGATGAAATTTAGTTTCTTCAAAAATCTGGTAAAAGCTAAAATTAGCCTGTATAATTCATCCATACAGAACCGGGTAAGTTTTCTTTAGTATATCTTTATCTTTATGGTACTATATGGCTCATTTTTTAGTTTTCACTGTCATTTTCACTTGATTTGGGAAAATTGGCTCCAAATGCTTTGTCACCCCCCCCCCAGGATGTTGACGAAATTGCGCCACTGTTTGCAATGAGTCACATATGAACATAGGTGCTTACAGGTTGAAATGTAAACGCGTAACGGAAAATGTTTTTCTTCCAATTTCTGCTTTTCTGGAAGTACTTTTTAGGTCCAACGTTTTCATATCGGAGGGGGGGGGGCTCTTTCGATCAATCTTGGTAAAGGGAGATTCTTCATTTATCCCTGTCCCTCCACGTGCATTATGAGACTTAGAATTTGAAATCAGTTGAAGTCACAAATCATTAAAATTAATTAGTATCCTCAACCCTTTTTAGGCACACGGATATTAAAGTTATCGCAAATATCATTTGAATGAAAAGACCATTAAATGTTAGAGGACAAGTTTTCAATGTTTAAAGTATAGGAACTAATCCAATGTTTAAATGAGTCAGCCGTGATATAATCGTGACTGAGTGATCAAATTTGGAACTCTGTTCCTGAATTCTTTGCCAAAAGTATTGTATTGTTTGCAGAAACTCAATGAAAAGAGAAAGGATTACGAGCAGTTGTCTGATACAGCTTGTCTCTCCGCACCTTTGACCCAAATTATTACCAGCTGTATATTTGCATCCATATGTAAAAGATGGTATGCAGAGAGTAAACACAAAAATAGACTTATTCAGTTACTATTATCTTTATTATATCACCATGTGAATTTTCTTCAATTTATTCTTATGGTGGTTAGTTTTATGTGAGCTGGCGGAGTGATTAGTATCACTGAAGTTCTGTGTATAATAAGATGTGCTTTGAAGCACAGTGGTCTTGTGCAATAAACTAGTCAGTGTTTGGATGATTAACTAGCAAACTCTGGAGAAGTAGCAACTGGCAGCTAGATCTGATATGCTCCGTTGACGCTAACTAGTTTTTCTGGAACATCATAGTGACTGAAGCTGTATGTGTACTTTATTGTTATGAAATCAGAACGTGATTTGAAGCTGCAAATAAATGGAAAATAGTCTTTATGCATTACAAGTGTTTTGACAAATGACCTGCAAGTACTGAAAAAGGGGCAAATTCAGATATGTTCTGTTTACATTGATCGCTCTTTTCTCAAACATTAAATGCTCGTGACTGAAGCTGTATGCAATAATATTGTGCAATAAAAACATACTTTTGTGCTGTAAATGATTGTAGACCCGTGTTTATGTTATAGATTGACCATGTCTCTAAAGGACAAACACGGACTGAATAAGTATCTTTTAACATCATGTTCTGATGTATTCTGCTTACATTGATCGGTGGTCTCCGAAACATCATAGTAGTAAACTTCACAAGAATAAAATAAATTCTTTTGAAGTAAGGGTGACAGTACCGCATTACAAGTTGACAATATCATTAACTATTAATTGACAATATTAATGATCTTTATGCATTTACCCAATTAGTGTCTTGACAAATGACCAATAACCATTGAAAAATATCTGTTTGGCTGCAAGTTCTCATGTCTTCTGTTGACGTTGATCAGCCGAAGCATCACAGTATTCGTAACTCCTCAAGGACAAAGATACTGAACTTCTTAAATTAAAGAAGCTATGCACTACTAATATGACAGGAATTTGTGAATCTCCAAGTGTGAAAAGGTCTTTACGATTGGTCATCCGCTCGCCGAGGAGGTCTAGGGTAAGGCATTATGCTCTGGCTCTGATGCACGATTTTGAAATGCTCATGTCATGATATAATGATATCGTGATGAAACGTTTCGAAGGCCTCTGCTTTTACTAATAAGATGATACAATTACAAGTTTTTTTCAAAGTTTTCGACTTAATACACTTAGAATGTTAAATAATCATTGGGAAAAATCCAGTAGTTCTCACTGGGACCTACCTAGTCTTGTGCTGAATCCAACTAGAACTTTAGACTTTATTTAGGAAGAAAGACAGGATTTTGAAAATCCCAGAATTAGAAAATCCAGAATTATGTAAATCATAATAAGTAATTAGAAAATCTGAATACTTCACCAAGGAGTACAGATGGCCCCCCCCCCCGTGTTTAAGTGCCCTTTGAATCTTTTCTGTTTTTGAACAAATAGCAGGTAAGCCTTTGGAAGGGATTTTGAGTAAGGGATAGAGATGTTCTTTGGTGCAACCTTAGTTTTGTAAAAGTTATAATTCGTCTAGCCTGGCGGTTAAAGATGATTCATTCTATTAATTGACTGGAGTGATTGGCAGAATTCTTTCTAGGAGGGTGCGACTGAAAAAAGACAACAGAGAATAGGCTTAAGCTACGCAATTTTCAGTTTCAGTTTAAACTATATTTTCAGTTTAAACTATCACGTTTAAGCTACGCAATTTTAGTCCTTGAGAGGCAATGATAAGTAACCATGGACGTCCAAATACTAAGAAACAATTTGAAAAATATAGCAAGTTAACTGAACTGGTATGAGGAATATCCGTAAGATAGAAGGAGTATCTTCATATCGTTACAAGCTGCAAAGAGCGGTTATTAATACCGTCATAATTAAATATATAGTAAAAAAAAAAAAGCATGATCTGAATGGCCCCAACGGCTAAAGATTGTATCCAAGGGCATATCAAATATTTTTATTTGGGGAGTGGGGCGGGAGGGTACAAAAAAACTTTAAATTTTATCACATAATTTTGTATGCATTTTTGTTACGTTTTTGCGAGTCAGAAAAAAAAATCTGGGAAGGGGGCCAGACTCGGTACCCCTCGCCCTACTGGATACAGCATTGGTTTTATCTGACATTTTCATGCATCTGAGAAAATTGTCAAAATTCATTTGGTAAGTTGTTTTTAAAAGACGAATCAGAAGGGCAATGTACCAAACACACTTATCTACATAGTCCTGCTGGTCTTGGCTTTGAGAACAGCGTACAAAACAATTTATGGCAGTTATTTCATAAGTTTAAGCACATGAGATACGACCTTTATAGGGACGGCGGTGGCGAAATTCTTTAATAGGGTTAACTTGAATCACCTACTCATTCCTGAAGTGGCGTGCGAACTCGGCAAACACCGGATGTAACATGGAGACGGTAAAGAGTAGCTAATAAATTGCTACCGCTTGAATGGATTTATTCAATAGAACTGGTTAATTCTGAATGTGTAATTTCGCTAGAATGGCTTACTACTATTTAATTGGCTACTTTTGTTGAGGGAGGACACGTGCTTTTAATTAATAATTAGCTACTAGCTGTTTTTCCGAAAATGTCGCCTTTTAAAGGGGTCATTAGTCTTCATTTAATTTTTATAAAGAAGCTTGTATAAAAGCTGCCGCATTTGAATTGTGTCATGGTCAAACATAAAAGCAGTAGCGTCAATAGCGGGAGGAGAATTGCTCCCCTTAGATTTTAGGAAATATCTTGTTTTGGTAATTTTATTGAAAACTTGCCCTTCTTTGGTTTTTCAAAACTGCTTTTGAGGGGGTTGGAAGGGGCAAGTGAACCTCGAACTTTGAATTGATGAGAGTGGGCAGAGGCAGAAGGAAACACACTATATGTATCCAGCTAATCAAAATAGCATATCTGCAATATTCCGGTTATGACTTGAGAGATGGAATTGAAACTTCGAGGTTATGTTGGTAGAAAAGTGTTAAACAAGAAGAATTCAAATTATATTGGAGGGGATGGATCTAAATGGCTTTGTCACCTAAAAATAGCTACACATTTTATCTAAAAAATTTGAAACATATCCATAAATCCCTTTTTAAAGGACCTCTACGCGAGGCCGTATCCAGGGGGGAGGGTAGGGCGTTTGAACCCCCCGAAACGTTTGTTCAATTCATAAAAAACATAACCAAAATGAGCATAAACCGATTTTCGATGCATTCTTCATTTTCTTTTTTGTAAAAAAAATCCGAAAATATTCTTTGTAACCTCCCCCACCCCCCCGAAAAAAAAATCCTGGATACGGTCCTGCCCCTACGCATAGGAAAAAGTAGAATGAATCAAGATTACCTTAATGAGTGCAGCAGATTTTTAAAGAAAAATTCGGTTGCGTTGATCCGTAGCTCGAAAAAATAGTTTTTTTTTTGTTCTCGCCGATTGGCTTGAAAATGTCAGGACATGTAAACAGGGCAAGAAGGACAGCCTTTAAGACAAAAAATTATTTAAACAAATTCGGTTGTAAGATTCGTGATGTCTGATTTTCTTTTTATGAAAACCAAATGCTTTTTTTAGCCTATAAATGATTTTGAAAAGCATTTATTAAAACAGACGATAATTTACAACATAATAGAGCTTGACAAAATGGTGGATTAAGATACGTGTGTATTTAAGGGTGTTTATACGATTATACGATGCGATTGTTTCAGCCCTGTAGAAGACAACAAATTCTCCTTGGTTCTCCTTGATCCCCAATACTCCAAAATCCTCCACGAGTTTTGCAGCAAAAATATTGTTTGAAAACTATTGTGCGAAGCTACGGCTAATCGAACATTTTGAGCGATGATTCAAATTTGAGCTAATTACAACCCAACATATAGTTTTCAGTAGAAAAAATAAAATATAGCTTTACAAAAATTTCTACAACTAACCCTTATCAAAACATTGTGAATTGAAAAAATGAGCAGAAATCGATTTAAATTATTTTTCTGAAACAAGTTTTGGAAATAAATATAAAAAGCCATATTAAAACCTAAAACTTTCATAATTTAAATCACATATTAAAACGAACTTAGAAGCAATAGAAATACTATAAAATAAAAGTTCAAAATAGGGATAAAATCCTTTTTAATAGACAGTGTATAGAAAATTTACAAAAAATACCAAATATTTGGGTCACATATAGGCCTACAGTGACCGTCATCAGTAGTAAAACTAAAGTTTTACTACTGATGACGGTCACTGTATATGTGACCGAAATATCTGGTATTTTTTGTGAATTTTCTATACACTGTCTATTAAAAAGGATTTTATCCCTATTTTGAACTTTTATTGTATCGTCATGGAATGGCAGTGTGGTGTCAGAAACTATCTACGTCCTATTTATGGGGATGATTTGACCAAAAATGTTTATAAATATATAAACACTCAGAAAAAACATGCAAATGTTAACAACCAGCAGGATTTTCTTCTACCATTTAAGAAGATGAGAATTGTGCCACCTTCACTAGAATTCAATTGACATTCGGGCACTTTCAAGGAAGAAAAGTTTGAACGAAGCTTACATTTCAAGACTTAAAAAAAAAACTTTAGTTTTACTGCTGATGACGGTCACTGTAGGCTATGTGTGACCGAAATATCTGGTATTTTTTGTGAATTTTCTATACACTGTCTATTAAAAAGGATTTTATCCCTATTTTGAACTTTTGTTTTATCGTAATGGAAAAGCAGTGTGTTCTCCGAAATTATCTAAATAGAAATACTATGAAAGAATATATAAAACCTAAAACAGACATAAATTAAAATGAATAATAAAGTAGTACTTAAAATGAACAAAAATTACCACATGCAATATTCCCTGTGTAATTTAAGTTTTAGGCAAATGAACAGCCTCCTGCTCTGTCCCTTTTTTCTCCCATTCATTGTTCAAAGTTTATTTTTGTACTTTCCCATTATATGGGCACCTACAAGGAAACCAGTCAAGAAAAACCCGTTTGTGACGGGTTAATTCAATAGACGGCTTCAGAGTAATGCAATCTATGGCGTGGTTTTCATTGCGTATACGATATTTAAACTGTTGTTTTTGGAATTTAGGGGTGGGAAAGGTACCTAGGTTATGTTAGGTTACGTATTTAATATATGTAAGGCTTTACCCCCACCCCACCCCCTAATGAGCAGATATATAGCCCAAATTTGTTTATAAACTATTATATATCCATCCTATTTTATTTCATTAGCATTAACCATACTTGACCTTTTAGAAGTGCCCATATAATGGGAAAGTACCTTTATTTTATTAGTTTTTGCACAGTCTACTTGATTAGTCAATATTTTACTTAATTTTTTTCATGTTGGTTCTTATGTATGTCACGTTGCGGTTGTAATTAGTTTTTGTCGTTTTCTTCTTTTTCTCTCTTTATTTTCATAGACTTAGACTTTTGGAAATAAATATTATGTAATCTTATTTAATCATCCTTTGAATATACTAAATTAAATTTGTCATACCCCTTAAATTTACTAGTTAAACAGGTAGGCCTAAAAAGGCTTTATTTTACGTGGTGCCGTTGCACCTGACACGATGCATAAGAAGCTGAATACGATGATCATATCTAGGAATATCTTCAGAAGAGATCTCTAGGGGTGTTCTATTCAGGATCCCAGCTGACACGGTAATTTTGGAGATGGCACCAAATATTACCATTGTTTGCACCATGTTTTAGTTTAAATGCTTTTTTCTTTTTTCTATTTGGTTTCCGAGACGGGGTACTTAAATCTCAAGTTTAGGGGGTTTCGGTTATACCTATTCCGGTTATTGTTTGATTTGACGCCATTTGCGAGTGATTCCAGCCTCCTTGTTGAAATGATCAAAAATTAATAAAATACTAATAATTAATAATATAATTAATAATAAAATATTATGAAGTTTGATCACATATTAGTTATTATTTCTAAGTAAAGATTATATGGAAATATTTACTGCTTGAAAGTTTTTTCAGCAACACAATTTTTAATTTGTTGCATTATGGGCAGTGGTTCTGTTTGTATTATGGATATGGCATGTTGTATTAGCGGTTCGCTCATTTCTAGATTGCAGCTACGACATAAGTGATAATTGTGTGTTTTTGGAACAATACCTAGTTATTTTAATAGTTTTGAATTTGAGACCTTGTCAACCAAATAGGGTTATGATTGATGGATGAATTTATTTTCACTTTCGTGAGACTGCTTTGGTGTGAGGTAGCTGAGCTCAGTCTGCACCTAATGTTATCCAATTATGATAATAGTAGTGAGTTTTCTCAGACCTAGGCTAAAGGTCGTGCCGTATGTATTTGGGTATGCAATTTTTAAAACAGTTGTTTTGGAGTGCATTCAGGGGCGTCAATTCACGAAAATATAGGGTGTCAAATTTTTCAGTTCAAACTTTTAATGAAGAAAAAAACTGAATTTTCCAAATATAGGGATAGAGTCAGTTTTAGGGGTGACAGAGGAAGTACTTGCCTGTGTGCAGAAATTTTAGGGGCGCAAATTTCAAATAAATAATCTAACATTTGTAATTATTTTGTAGTTTTTGAATTTTATTTTTATTAAGATAAAGAAGAGGGCGCATTTGACAGTATGAATAAGCAAATTTGATATGAAATTTTCTTTTTCCCCATATCTTTTCCCATATAAAATAAGAAAGATCAGACTTAAATCAATGAAAAATTTTGGTACTTATTAAGAATCCGGTAAACACGCGAGAAGTGAAGTTTCGTTAATGCTAATGAAATAAAACAAAATAGGATTAAAATATAATACTTTATGAACAAATTTGGGCTGTGTTATTGCACATTGGGGGGGAGGGGGTAAAACAGAGCAAAGATTAAATACGCGACCTAACCTAGGAACTTTTTTTACTCCATCAACCCCAAAAAGCTAAAGTTTAAATCTTTGTCACGGGGTAAGCAACACCTCACAAGGCAACGAAAACCTGTTCTTCAAAAAGCATCTTTGAGTTTTTGATGTGGTCTTTCTCGCGTGTTTACAGGATTCTTAATAAGTACCAATATCTTGTTAATAAATGAAAATTTATTATCTCACAGCCTTAACAACCTCGTTAAGCTAAAAATGAGTAGAAATACAAATAGATTTTAAATGTTTTACTTTTTTGACTTTAACAAATAAAGAAGTATTAAGACTATGAGGAATAGATATCAGAACATGTATATCAAACTGACCATACTCGTTTTTTTCATTATTTTTTTTTTTAAGTAATGTGCAAATTATTTTCTGGTCTGAAGAAGACATGGGTGTTTTCAGCCATACTCCTTTTAATTTTTGCTCGTTTGAGTTTGACTAGGCTATCTATTGTAATTTCATTTTGGGTTTCATTTATTTGTTAATGGTGATTTGTGGTAGTTTTACACTTGGAAGATAAGGAACAATCTCGTAGAATTTAGCAACGCTGTCGTCCCTAAAAAACTTTAACAATTTAGAATTTGTTGGTCCCCAAAACCAACTATCCTTACAAAGTGTAGCTAAACCTTCTTAAACTTTTTTGGGCCATATGTTTTAGCTTAATTTCCCGCGAGAGTATTTTCCAAGAAGGGGGTATTTTCCCCGGGGTTACTTTTCGTGGGGATATTTTCTGCGGGGAGGTATTTTCCGTTTGGGGGGGGTATTTTCTGGGGATAATCGTCGGGGGGGGGGGGTAAACGCCTAGAACCGTATACGCAGTAGGTTTCAGGTGATGATACTTAAAGATTTATGTCAAGCTAATACCGGAGTCTGCTGGACAACCGGGATTAAAAGAAGAAAAACTGTAGCGTCTATTCTTTTCTGGATCGGATAAAATTGTTTTATCCCACAGAAAAAAATGTCCCTGAAAATTATAACTCGATCCTCTAGGTCCTCTAGGACAAAACATCCTCTTGGACAAAACAGATTGTAACAAATTATAGCTGTGGAAACACTCGTTTATGAAGAGAAAAGGTCCCCCTCCCTTTTATGGAATTCGTTATCCATCTGAACGCGTGAAATAGTTTCATATCGATGTCTATGAAACAAATGTAGCTTTTACTCGAAAAGGAATATATTTCAATATTTCACTTTCTACCGACAGGAAAGGATGCCCAACACCTCGAATTTCCGCCCCCGACATTGGGAGTCTGATGCTTCATCTACTAAGCTATGCAGGATTGTTAGTTGTGTTTACATTTTTGTGTATGCATACATAAAATTACACGGTTCTCATTTAAACTGGGTATCCCCAGGGTTCCAGAGTTCTACTCAACTGGCAGTTCTTCAACTGGAGCATCTCCCAAATGAAGCTATTTGACATTAGTCATTGCCTATTACCTCCATTTTATGTCCGTTTTCTTGAGTGAACACTTTTCTTTAGAACAGGATTTCTCACAAATAGTGACCTTTCCCCTTAGAAGTGAATTTCCCCTGAAATAGGGTAAGCTTTCTAGAAGTGAAAGCCCATATTCAGTCCCATGTATTTTTTTTCTTATGTATTTTTGCCCATGTCAATTATATACATGTATATGTTAATAATAAAATGATTGAACTTGATTGAACTTTAACTTTGTCAGTATGTTGATGAGTGCTGCATTGACCTCCCACAATGAGATGAGTTCAGGTTAAAAGAGGGTAACGTTGTTAAATGTAATAATGCTATTAATATTAAAACCTTGCTTGCTAAATCAGTCTTTCTCAAACCAATGCCCCCATATCTGGTTTTGTTTTCTTTTTTAATCCTTATTTTAGTTGTCAATTCTTTATTTGACATTAGTTACTGTTTCTAAGGTACATTTACTTACACATTTTATGACTTATCAGGATACAGCAATCCCCAGTTTTTGGGATAATATACTAACTAGAAAAGAAGAAGAAAAAACAGAGACATACACACACTAAAAGAAAAGAGATTACCATATTTTGCTAAAATAGAAATTATTCTATTATATAGGTCTCAGAATTTTTTTTTCCCTTCAAATTCTTTTTGCTTTGACGGGGGAACCACGATAATAAAGTCTAAAGGAAGTGAAGACACCGCGAACCACTTGCAATAAGCCGATTGAATACTGGTAGGCAGGGTTGCCACCACAACAAAATAGAAATCACCAGTTTTTCACCAAAAAAATCACCAAAAATCACCAGTTTTTCACCAAAAAAATCACCAGCATTTCACCCAAATCACCAAATATCGGTGGTCAATAATTATAGGCTTCAGACAAAAGACGCGATGGGTACCCTGAGCTAAGACATTACGTTTTTCAAAGACTACTGCTCAAGAAGGAAGAGAATTTATACCAAAAACTGGAATTCCAGCCAAAACTGAAATTGTGACCCTAAAATCCTGTTTCCGGACATAAACAACCTTTTTATTTATTTATTTAACTACAATTTTTTTTTGTCTTTACTTTGTAGAATCTTTTTTTTTTCAGGTTTCCATCCAAAAGAATAACCACAATAATCCTTTTTCGTCCTCAAATGGAATTCTACAGTGAATGCAAAGCACAAAATGGTAATACAATATAACTGGCCAGAAACAACAGTGAAAAAGAGATTGAAAGAATAGAATAAAGCATATTTCGTTTCTTTGTCTCAAGATTACTTGCCAACTCGGCTGTGATAATTAAAAGGGCGACATATGCCATTTTGGTCGGAAATGAGTTATGTGTATGTCATGGGTAAACTCGGCACAAGGAATCGAATGATGCAGTCAGATTCTCCTATCTCCTACCGTTGCGAAGATAAAAAAGAGACATACGCCACTTTTGGACGCGGATTGCAGCTGGGCCAAAAAGGAGATACGTGCAGAGCACGTGTCTCCTTTTGACCCTGTTTTTTTCTGTTCTTTTGAACTTTAATATTTGGCATATGTCTCCTTTTTGGCTCAAGAATCAGCCGAATTTCAGCATAATCATCGTGATTTGAAGAAAAGAAGAAACAGTTGTTGTAATTATAACATGGGGACCTGGCATAGGCTATGTCTCCTTTTTTGTCAAGGAAAAAGGAGACACGCCATAAAATGGAATAATTTCGAGCTTGCTCAGAATACTTGAATTCAATTTATACCACTGAAAAAAGCAGAAAAAGCTGGTCTAGAATATGTTCCCTTGATCTCCATTAGCCTCGCCCTTCAGAGCGACCACAGCCAACAAACTTTTTTCCGTTTTCTGGCTCTCCTGAAAAGTAGCAAAAATGGCGTACGTCGCCCTTTTAATTATCACAGCCGAACTGTAGGAATAATAAAACAGAACAGATATACTGGAGTTACTTGAGCCCAAAGTCCAGCAAGCACAGGGAATGTGGATGATTTGAATCTATTTCATAGTACAAATATAATAGGCCAAAGCAGAATATCAGACTTAAATTTAGTGTATCAACTATGAAACATTTCTAGTGATACTTGTCCAATGGCAACATTCTGTATATCAGAAAATAAGATACAAATTTAGCTTTTAAAACTTCTTTCTTCAAGACCTACTTACTTTAATACTAAAGATTAACTTCTCAGCAAACTCCCATCAGAAACCTAGTTAGACTAAGCCTAATCTCAGTCCTGGTAAGGAGGAACTGTGCACGTTTCTGCATGTGTCGTAGACAAGTAGGATTGACACAAGCCTAAAGAACCAAAAAAAATTATGACAATTTATGACAATTATGACAAAAAAATTTTCTTCCCTTTCCATGAGACCGTTAAGTCCCTTGGAAAAAAAACCTATCCTAGGCTGCTGAATCTATGTTCATGTGGGACTATACCTTCTGTACCTGATTTTTTTTTTCGTTTCTGAGCCTCAATTTGATTATAGCATACATGGCCCACATGGGACATGCATGTTTTTATAAATTAAACTTTGTAACTACGGGGAAGCCGAATGCCAAGCTAAAAGAATACAGAAGAGCTCAAAATAATGCCATTTTTTAGAAATAACGAATAAAAACAAGACATAAAATATGAAAGTCACTGATTATTTCACCTCAGTAAGACAAATCATGCATGAAATGTCAACCACTTTTGTAGAAAATCACCAAATTGAATGAAAGTCACCAAAAATCACCAAATTAAAAAAGAAAATCATCAAAAATCACCAGATTCAAGAAAATTACCAGAAAAATCACCAGGAGGATGAAAAATCACCAGATCTGATGATAAATCACCAGTGGTGGCAACCCTGCTTGTAAGACAATGCCAGTGCTGAAATTCCTTTTAAGTGAGATTTCCATTTCTTTGGCGCCGATTTAAATCTGGGGAAAACACGGGAAGCGTTGGATGATTTCCCAACCACGCATTGAACTCCCGGCCTAAGGCATTGAATCAGGAGATCGGTACCTGCGCAACGCAGACCTTTGGTCAGTATGCGAAAAGTTTTTTGTTTTTTGTTAAGATGAAACGAAAGGAGTAATTGTTTTTTACCCCTATCTCTTTCTCTTTCTCTTTCATTGTAGCCTTGTTGCAAAAAGAATCCAGAGTATTTTCATTTAAAGATTTAAGTTATATATCATCAAAATTTTTTCCTCTCAAAAACGTGTTTTTCCAAATCGGGCCAACGCTAGAAATATTCAGTATGTCGTACACCAGAAACTAAAAGCAATTAGAAGTTGCATTTACTCAAGCTACCAAAAAGACAGATGATCTTTCTATAAGTGAGAGAGAACGCGATATGACTTTTTATTGATAGGGTCCCATAATGTGAAACACTTTCCAATTTAAAAGCTTTTTCGTGTACAGATTTGCTTACGCTTTTCCTTTTTCGTTCCAGGGTGAAGACGATGATACATCCTCATTGGCAACGGTGAGTTCTATGCTTTCCTTTATGGTGTTTTGGAATTTAGATCGTACTTTTTTGTTGCGCCTCTGTTTTATACAAATTCAATGGAAATAATGCTACCTCCCTCTTATTCCAGAAATATCCCCATCCCATTCCAGAATACCAAAAATACTAAAAGAGTTAAGTACTTTAATGTTGTTATTTTTTAAAATTGCTTTTTATTACAAAAACCCTTTTTAATGTGTTTTTTTAAGCGCGAATCCGAAGGCTCACCTCAATCGGTGCGTGGGTATGCTGTAGCTTAAGGTCCTAAGTTTCACGAAGGAGTATCAAAATATTCTTATCGATTCTGGCAAGTTGATAAATTCAATGGACTCAGTAAGATTGGAACGAGGATTGCTGGTGTCGTAAAACTGAAACCACCGAAACCTTAATCTCTGTTGGCAAAAGCGGCTTGCCTCTTAGTATTGATCTGTTGCATCTATCTTGTTGTTTCTTGATATTTTAAGTGTCGTGACCCCCCCAATCAGTTTAAAAATCCAGTCCCCTCATGGCACCCTTATAATAAGTAGTTGTTTGAGTTTTGTTGTTTGTTTTGTCTGCTGAACCTTGTTATCTCATTAGTAGCCTATTTGATTGACATTTTATTTCATTGCTCAATTTATATATATATATATATATATATATATATATATATATATATATATATATATATATATATATATATATATATATATATATATATAATATATATATATATATATATATATATATATATATATATATATATATATATATATATATATATATATATATATATATATATATATATATATGCACGTAAAAGTAGGTTAAGCGTCGATTATTTTTTATTTTTTTGTTGTTGTGTAGAAGCTAACAGAGTAAATAAAGTTTGGAGTATTATTTAAATGATTAAGAGTACAAACTCTTAAAGGATTAGGTATGTTGATCTGTCTGGAGAAAATTTAAATTATTTTAGCCGTTCATATGTGTTATGTTATGTCCATTCAAAAAGCAGCAGATAAAGGATAAAAGAATTTCGTGCACAGGTTTTTTCGCTTCTATATTTGACCCTGATAAATGTGTTAAAGTACATTTGAATCTTTCAAAATTATTTATAAAAATACTTACCATTCGATGCCGAATTTTCTTTGTCATTTTAGGGTATAAATGCTTAATTTTAAGGAATACCTCAATGAACATAGAAAGGAAGAGTTTTGTGTTTTGACACAAAACATGTTTGTGTTTTGACACAAAAACGAAATAAAAAACACGTGATTGAATCGCTTTGGCCTTCGATGTCTTATCACCTATATCTTAAAAATACTTTTATCTATACTTTACCTTTGAGATATTAATGTTTTAAAATTAAGATATACTTATATCAAAATATGCTCATATTGTCAGGAGGGATTTTTGAATGTTATTCTGTGAATTTATATGCTTTTTCATAAAGTCAGTTGCTTGTGTAATCTTCTTTTTCTTATCTCCCATATAAAAAGATTTTTCCTATATTTTATCTTTTAGATTCTTATATTCTTGATTTTATTTGTATGTTTGCTTCTTTTTATGCTTCATTTCCCCCCCTAAATATTCATAGTAATACAAAGTATAAGAAAAATAAAATAAAAAAGGTCTACATTTCAAACAGGATTTTAATTATTCATTTGCCACCGTTCTTTGTCTAATTATTTTAACTATTTATTCAGATGGACCCACGGGCTCGGGAATGGATTGTGGCTTGTGCAAGGGGTGAATACAACCACATTGCTAAGCTTTTACAAGAAGAGCCACGACTAGCGAAAAGAAGGGTAAGTATCATAATAACATGGGTATCCCCAGGAGGAGGGGGGATTATGCAAAAATACAAAGTGTTCTATTCTTCGGGACACATTTTACGGTTCCTGGCTAAAAACAGTATTCAAATCCCTTCCCTCCTGGAATTTTTTTCGCTGGTTCCTCTTCACTTAGCTTCCTACAAGTGCCATATCAGAAAAGTGCCATATCATGTGCCATAAAGTGCCATATCATGTCACCCATCAATGTCATAAAAGAACAAATCCAAAAATTCGATTTTAATAGTTCTCAAAAGATAGTTTTGAATGTTTTGTATTTTTTTTAATCTTTTATTGTAGGAATGAATGAACGGGTGTATTTACTGGAATTCATTTATGGGTA
The DNA here is from genome assembly GCF_049724085.1 of Artemia sp. Qi Xiang Cuo. Lineage (NCBI taxonomy): Eukaryota > Metazoa > Arthropoda > Branchiopoda > Anostraca > Artemiidae > Artemia > Artemia sp. Qi Xiang Cuo. The sequence continues at coordinate 21,300,591 of NC_142806.1, forward strand.
ATATCTATCTACTGCATAATTATTACAATTAAAATATCTTGTTTCTAGTTTCGGCTTAATGAAAACTGTTCACTTTTTAACCAAAAGCGTATGAAAACCAACGAAACATCGTTAAACTCTTAGGGAAGTTCAGAAACTATTTGGATGAAGAATACTATGGTTACAAACTAATGGTTGCTTTTTACGTCTGTAATGTTAAAGGCCTCAAAAAACAGATAATTTGGCAAAAAAAGGATTAAGCATTAGCATTATTTGGTATCATTGTCAGAGTTATACTAAATGCAAGGACGAATGCCATCTTCCTCGCCCATTCTTTTTATGTTGAAGTTCAACTTTTTTTTTATCATAGTGCTTTGATTTGTTAAATGAAAAATTTCGTTAAAAATTACTATTTTAGCAATTGGTCTTTGCAATTGGAGGGGCTCTTAGCCCTTATAGGTTCCTACAAACGAAGGGTGGTTTGATAATACATTCCCTCCTCAATATTGAGCTGAAGGACCTCTTTAAAATTTACAAAAAGCAATTAGCTGTTCTATTAGCTGGGAAACCCGCGAGAAGTGAAGTTAGGTTAGTGCTAATGAAATAAAACAAAATAGGATAAATATATAATAGTTTAGAAACGAATTTTGGCTATGTATTTGCTCATCAGAGGGGTGGGGGTAAAGCATAGCATATATTAAATACGTAACTTAACCTAACCTACGTACCTTTTCCCCCCTAAACCCCAAAAAACTGAAGTTTAAATATTGCAAACGAAATGAGAAAGCACTGTTTGCAATGCTCGGCATAGGAATTCTCGGTTGAAAAAAACCTGCTTGACTAGTTTCTTTTATCATGTTCGCTATACGATATCTCGCGGGTTTCCCAGTTAATAGATCACTACCCAAAAAACGATACGAAAAATGAAATTTACGTTTTGAGGCTTTTGCCCCCCCCCCCTCTCTTTTAAACAAAGGGGATTCACTTACGTTCCCATAGTTGGTTTGTATCTTTGAAATACTTTGTAACTGTTAGAATAGTTGCATAAACGGTCTAAAGTAACCGTGAACTTTGTATTGACTGTATGTATATTTACTTATGAATGTGTAATATGAATGTGATATATGAATGTGATATGGGATTTAGGCCATATTTGGGCCAAAATTGTTGTTTTACGGTGCAAAATTACAGAAGCTGGTATTCTGCTGTGGCGTCTTTTTGATGGTAAAAAATAGGATTAGGGTTCGTTGTATTCCTAGAAATGTCAAATCTATGTTCGAATGGACCCTCTCTCGATATTTTACCACCACTGGATAGATACCATTCCCCTTGATGGAAAAGAAAGTAAAAGTAATAAAAGTCGTATTTATGACCATCCTTTCGAGTAGTATACGTACTTTTATATTTCGTAGACAGAGCTTTGAAAATTCAGTACTGGGGCATTATATATAACACAGCGCTAAGTCAAGTTTGGTTAATGCTAATGAAATAAAATAAAATAGGATGAATATATAATAGTTTAGAAACAAATTTTGGCTCTATATTTGCACATTAGGGGGGGGGGGGGGTAAAGCATACCATATATTAAATACGGGTACTTGTGCATTATATGGTACCCACCGCTATAGACTGTACAAGGAAACCAGACAGGAAACTAGAAAAACTGTTGTTTGCTAGATAAATGGAATGCAAAGCGTGATTTGTTTTTTGCGTTTACAATATTTAAACTATTGTTTTTTGGGGTTTAGGGGAGGGGGAAAGGTACCTAGGTTAAGTTAGGTTACGTATTTAACATATACTATGCTTTTACCCCCCCCCCCCACCTTCCTAATGTGCAAATATATAGCCCAAATTTCTTTGTAAACTATTATATATTCATCCTATTTTATTATATTTCATTAGCATTAACCAAACTTGACTTCTTTCGTGGGTACAGTATAATGCGCAAGTACCTAAATACGTAACCTAACCTAGGTACCCCCTCCCTAAATAAAAAAAAACAGCATTTTAAATATTGTAAACTCAATGAGAAACCACGCTTTGCAATCAATTTATCTCTTGCAAATACCCATTTGACGGGTTTCCATTAATATATCCTTGTACAGTCTATAGCGCTGTGTTATATATAATGCACCAGTACCGAAAATTCCTCTAATGTGTTCTTGGACTTTTTGATTTTACTTATGTAACTTTCATCAAGATCGTACTCGCCTCCAGGGATAGTTTCTCCTCTTTCCAAAGCTATGCAAATTTTCTTTTGCTTATAACCCTGATATAAGCATAAAAAAGCATATAGCCTATTGTAATACAAATCCCGCTTTTGAGAGTTTCGTTTTCTGATGTCAAGGATAACTCTTTACTTACCGTTCATTATCATGAAGAGTCTGATGAAACGTTACGGATTAAATATTGGCATTACATAGGAGTTTGTTTAGTTAACGTTAATGAGCTCAGAAAAGAAGATAAAATAATGATGATGATCCTTTTATATGTGCATGTACTACAACTGTGAATTCAGGTCTTTCAGTGTGGGAGCGGATAAAAGGCTTGATTATCCTAGCCGATACACCTTAATTACCACTAAACCTCGAATGTTTTTGTTGTAATCGCTCGAGTAAATTTCTCTTATTAAAATGCTGCGAATGACGTCTTTTGATTGTGTTCGATGTCTGAGAAACGTTTTTATGTTTTTCAATAAAAGTTTATGTATCGAAGATTTTTCTTGTCTATCGATGCGATAATTGGGCTGAGATATTAAAGTAATTGATTCTAATCAAGGGGTTCCACACTAGACAGTTTTACGTATATTAGAGGTGTGGAGATGGGAAGTTATTAATGGAGATATGAATTTATAACAGAAGGCCGGAGCAGTGTCAGGGCCAGAAGGGTATTAAGAAGGGATGAAACCACCCAGTCGTGTAAGTTAGTATCAAAGAGTGTGTAACCCCTTGATTGGACCTTATTTTGAAATTCAGAAGCTTGTGATTACAGATAATCGCTGTTAAAATGCTATTAAGGTGAAGCATAGTGATCTATTTGAACCCCTTTTCTTTTTTCATTATAAAATAGTTCGTGGTATTGATCAATAAGTAAAGTGACTCGTACTAACAGTAGTCAAAACTCAATTTTTATAACAATACATATTTCAAGATTCATCCTTGTATGGCAATTCAGAATATACCAAATTTAAAGCTGCTCGTCAAAAGAATGAGCCTGAGAAAATGTGTATAATAAAAGAAAAACGCTGAAAAATGAAGAAAATAGAAGAAAACGCTGAAAAACGAAGAAAAAAGAAGAAAAACACTGAAAAACGAATATAAAAGAAGAAAAACGAAGAAAAAAGCTAAAAAAACGGGAACGATCTTGACAGAAATTGTGCCATCAAATTCAGCATATAAGATACATGTCGTTGAGGTCTTAAGCCCTCATTACAAAGAGAAGAAGATAAAAATGGAAAATGAAAAGCCACCAGGGACTTTTGGAGAGTGAACCACACGGTCACTCCTTCCCAAACTCTTTAAGGGTGAATCGGATTTGTCGCTTTCCATTTTGAATCCTTCTCATTTTTCCTCAGAATCTCAGGCTTTTCATCTTAAAAAGAAAAAAAAATCCATACTTTTGTTTAGCCGGTTCTTTAGCCTGCTATTGGTTTTAGCCTTTGATTAATTTCATTAAGGTGCGGCCGAACGACTTCATGCTGCAGTAGGCTACCTTGACACAACCCAAGCGACCGGTCATCAATTAACTCTAATGAACTGTAGGGGATAGTTGAAAGTATGGTTGAAAGAACCATCAGCATCTGTGTAATCTTTCTCATTAAAACATAGGCAAATAAGTACTTCGGTAAAAAATTGTCGGGATCTTTTGTTTAGGAAGATGGATAGAAGTTAAAGAATTTTCTACGATGAAGTAGCTAGTATATTTGGCGTTGAGTTCAGGTTTTGCAAAAAGATTGCTTGGATTTTGTCATGTTTTTGCTGATAGATGGTCTGCGAAAACCGAAAAATTTGTGTATAGCTGATTTTTAATTAGCTTGACTTTGCTAAGAGATTCTTCCCAGCTACCATGTATAGTGTTTTGATCGATGAAAATGGGTTTACCGTGAGTGTACGACTATTTAACCAGGAAAAAAAACAACCTTACATGCTTTCAATTTACTGGACAAACTCATCGGTGACATGTGTCAGCTTGCCTCCCGCAAAAACAAATACCTTATTTCCAATTTAAGGTTTAAACGCTCTCATGGTCGTTAAGAATTTTTTGTTCGTATTCCTCGTTAATCGTCTTACTTACGTGACTTTTTACATAGCCATGTAGTATAACTTTTGTTAATGTCTTTTTACAGCTTTTTGTTGCTTTTAATTTAAAGTGCTTTGGATTAATGATTTTAATTTAATTAGTTCTTTTAACGGTGAAGTGACAGACTAAATATCAAAGAACATCAGTTGAAATTATCGATTCCTATTTACGTTTTACTATAGTCATGATTTGAATGTCGTCGTTTCTTACCGGATTCCTTTTGATCGTCTTTTACGCCCAAGGCCGTATATAGGAGAGGTGCTGGGGGGTTTGACCCCCCCCCCCCCTCTGTGATTTTTTTTCAGACTGGTAAAACGTAACAAAACGCATATATAAAAAAATATATTTTTAAAGTTTTTGTACCCCTCCCCGCCCGAAAAAAATCCTGGCTACGCCGTTGTTTGTATATTTTAACCACAGTTTATAGAATTATCCAGTAAGTTTATCGCAGATCATTTCTATTTTCTGGTCTTCATTCTCGGTGCGAACAAAAAGCTCCTCCCACTTATTTCTGCATTAGCGGGTTAGTATTTTTTCGTCAATCAATGAGAAATGGTTACAAAGTGCATTATTCGTAATAGCGGGTTTCCACTTATTTCTATTATAACTGTAAGTTTCGCGTCCAAGGGAAATCTGACTTGTCTACCCGTGAAAAGATCTAATGCCGCTTATGTTTGTATCTGCAAAAACGTTCTCTGGAGCACTCGCACCTCGGTCCAGGTTTTTATAATGGGTGAGATAGGGAATGATCATACTGCTAATTCTATAAACTGTGATTTTAACTATTGATGGTTGAAGGACCAAGGATATGAAAATAAAGACATTGTTTTCCAACTGGATCCAGCTTAGGTCTATTCATTAATGAAAACTACGGTTTTCTCAGATTTTTTCTTTTATTTATTTCAAATATAAAGATTTTAGAGCAGTAGCACATTTCTGTCTGAGTTGGCAAGTTAAGCCGTTAAAATATACATATATATATATATATATATATATATATATATATATATATATATATATATATATATATATATATATATATATATATATATATATATATATATATATATATATATATATATATATATATATATATATATATATATATATATATATATATATATATATATATATATATATATATATATATATATATATATATATATATATATATATATATATATATATATATATATATATATATAAAGCATAACTAATTAGGTGAATTCAGAATTGCTTTTTGCCCGTAAAAATTCAAACTTAAAAATATGTATGCTGATTATTAAAGACAACAACACTTTTGACGAGAAGCTACATTTTCTGAAGCTCTTTAGCTACATGTTTATAGCTTGTTTTTTGCTGTTTTTCACCCACGTTTCTTTTTCCAAATTTGGCGCGTGTTATTACCAAAAACTTTTAAACTGCATATGGGGTTCTTTTTTATTTATTAAAAATTGAACAAATTTTGCTAATTTTTTAAACATGCATGGTTGTAAAAGTTTCTATTTCAATTGTTCGTAGTACCTTAAAGAATAGAACTGTTTGACAGTGATAGACATTGCATATAATGCCCCAGAAAGTTAACTTCAGATTTATATGATTCACTTCAATATATACTATAGAAACGGTGATACGAAAATGGGGTGGCCTGGGAGGGAGGATTGGCTTCAGCCCCTTACTATCCAAAAGACCCAAAATAGGGAAAAAACCAAGGTGCTTTAACAATCTAGAAATGTTTGAAACTTTCCTGGCGAAAAATGTTTATTTTGAAACCTCATCTTCTTGAAAAATGGTTGTCGTTTTGCCACCTCTCCTCCTCCTGTTTTGAATAACAATTATGTCGGCAGCTTGTCTAGAACTTAGTAATTGCTTATGGTGGGAAAAACTTATTATTCTCATAATTGTTAGGTTGTGTAAAAATTAACCGAAACTCTAAAATAAGGAGTTTTAATAACAATTAATGAATAAAAAGAATTCGTATTTGCTGGTGATTCCCAATATATGAAATTGGTAAAGTGTAACTTACCCATCAAAAGTTACAAGCCTGAGAAATGTGCCTCATTTTCGAAAAAAGGGGAATCAAAGCATCCCCAAAAAGTCGAGTGGTCTGAACGAAAATCACACAATCAGATTCAGTATATCAGAAAACCCTACTGTTGAAGTTTCAAGTTCCTATCTACAAAAATATGGAATGTTGTATTTTTGGGCAGAAAAAAGATCACGGATGCTTGTGTTTTTGTTTGTGTGTTGTTTTTTCTTTTTTTCCGCAGGGATGATCGTATCGAAACGATTGTCCTAGAAGATCGGGAGAGGGCTCATTTGACCGGAAATTCAAACTTCTAGTGCCTTTTTTAAATGACCAAAACATTGGAGGGTATCTAGCCCCCCTACGACGCCCCCTTTTACCCCAAAGACATCCGAATCAAAATTTTGAGATTACCATTTGGTTCATCATAGTTGAAAGGTCTAATAACTATGCCTCTGAGGATGACATGATCCCACATCCCATTGGGAAAGGGCTTTAAGTTATGTCCATTTGGGTCCTTATCCCAAAGGGCTTGACAGTATATGTCATTTGCCCTTTGTTGACATATACGTAAATTTGTTTATGGGGATTTTTACGGAAATTTTTGGGGGGGGAGACTTCCTGGCATTTCATGGAAACTGTCAAAAATTAAATTTAAAAAAAAAACACAAGTTTTTTTTCAACGGAAAAAAATAAGGAGCAACATTAAAATCCTCAAAACGAACAAAATTATTCTCTATGTGAGGGGGGTTGTCACTCTCTTCATCGCTCGCTCTCTACGCCAAAGTTTGAATTTTTGTCCCAATTCTTTGAACGGAAAAATAAAGACAAGGGTCTTCTAAACAGGGTCTTTAAAAGGGTCTTTAAAGAGGGTCTTTGAAACACAAGGGTCAGTGACTTTGAATGAAAAGTAATTCTTAATAACTGTAAGACTTTTCCGTAAAGAGCGAGGAGTTGAGGAAAGGACAGCCCCCCTACCCTATACAGAATAATATCTTGTTCAAGCTATAGTTGTAACGTTAAATTCATAAAGGATTAAAATGCATTGGCTGTCATTAAAGAGATATCCAAAACAGTAGTAAAAATAAAAAAGTTTATGGACTAGCAAAAATTGGCTAGCTGAATTGGATCAATTCGTGCTAAATGGTCCTCAGTCTGTCAACCTTTTTCTCTTTTATTATCATTTTTTTTAATCTGATGGCAAGGTATATGAACCTTTAGTTTCTATTTTGCTCGAAATCTTTATTTTCACAAATCATTTACAGGCCTAAAAAACTCAGAGTTATATAGTCTTAAAATTAAAATAAAAAAATAAACACTGTAGGATCTGTTCAGCGGTCAATTTAAAAAAAAACAGAAAACAACTGAAGATAAACAGCCGGACAAAGTTCTGCGTTTGAAAAGCTTCGTCGAATTCGTTTCTAAAAAAATATTTTAAGCACTAAATGCAAGATTAGGTTTTTTCACGTTGCTTGGTATTATTCTTTTTCTCAAGTAGTAGACTTTGCAATTCACTGTCAAGTGCCAAATGAGAGCAATGGATCTTTAGGATAGAAAGATAAATAATAAAATGCATGATGCAGTTTGCAAGGCCGCATCCAGGGAGAGCAAGTGGGGTTTGACCCCCCCCCCCCCCCGAAATGTTTGTCCCGCTAGTAAAAACATAACAAAAATGAATAGAAACATATTTTTGATATGTTTTTTATAGTTTTTTTTTTGTACCCCCCCCCCCCTGGAAAACAATCTTGGATACGTTCTTCGTAGTTTGTCAGATTAACACATGAAAGACACGTGTGTTAAAAAAAGACGAGAATAAATTCTTTTTTTCCTTCAGGAAAGTAAATACTGAAGTTTCGTGGCAGGGTTTGCATCCTAAACATCAATTTTGTCAAAATTACAATCCTATATGCTCCTAATTTTAGTGTTATTCACGTTATTATTATTATTTCTTACTGAAAGCTCTCTGAGGTTTGGAGAAAAAAAAGACTAAAAAATAAGCATATATACCCGATAAATAAATATATGAAGATAAATGATAGAACCCAGATATTATATGATTTTAGTTTCGAGATCAGAATTCTTGATGAATCAGTTGATTTTGCCTCCTCCCCAGAAAAACGGCAAATTTGCTCTGGAAGTTAGTGTGCCATACCAGAGTATAGGCACACAACTCCCTTTTCTTACCTTAATGAGGAAACGCCTTGAAAAGTGAAATAAACGGCTTTGGTTGGTAGTGTAGATTCTTCTAGACCTATTTCATTGAACGGTTTATTCTATCAAAGTCATCTGTTGATTTCATAGCAAATGTACGGAGCGTAAAACCATCCGAAAACCATGAGCAAATTCATAAAAAAAGATAAGTATGTTTTCAGATGAACTTTTCTATTCTAAGAACATTAACGTTTATTCTATCAAAGTCATCTGTTGATTTCATAGCAAATGCTCAACAGGAACGTAAAATCATCCGAAAACCATGAGCAAAATTCATAAAAAAAAAGATAAGTATGTTTTCAGATGAACTTTTCTATTCTAAGAACATTAACGTTTATTCTATCAAAGTCATCTGTTGATTTCATAGCAAATGCTCAACAGGAGCAGTAAAACCATCCGAAAACCATGAGCAAAATTCATAAAAAAAGATAAGTATGTTTTTCAGATGAACTTTTCTATTCTAAGAACATTAACGTTTATTCTATCAAAGTCATCTGTTGATTTCATAGCAAATGCTCAGCAGGAGCGTAAAACCATCCGAATTGTACTATATTGGTTAATGTGAACGTGTCTAGATGCTCAAAATGTGTTGATTAAAAAATAAAATGAATTCCTTCATTTGTAAAAAAAAAACTATAAAATTGAAACACTTGCTTTACTTTATCTAATCACCCTTATAACGATTTTTATATTACCTTTTATGCTGTTAAAATGCTGTTTTATTGCTATTTCTCTGTTTTGTTATCATTCTTTTCTATTTCTACTAGGTTACAAGTGTCATTTTTATGCTCTAGAACAACTGTTGTTTTGTTTAAATTTATTTTTAAATATCATTCTTTGACATTTTGATGATCAAGTTAACGCGTCGAGGGCTTTGTCTCTTAAACAATTCCTTCAGTGATGTGGCCCAAGCCCTAAACTTTAAATCAAACTTGAAGTTCTTGGGTTTCCGGCTTTTCCATGAATTCCTTACTAAATAACTCTTAATTTTCAGCTGGTAGAAATATCTCTGTGCAGCAATGGGAGCTAGAACATTGTTCTGTATATATCTATTGTCTTTTGAAGTTTTGCAACTACTGTTTTAAATCTTAGTTCAAAAACTCTAAAGATCTCTTGCTTGTGAAATGTAAAATACAATATTACTCCAAATGCTTGAATGTTTAACAGCTGAAAATTAAGAGTTATTTAGTAAGGAATTCATGGAAAAGCCGGAAACCCAAGAACTTCAAGTTTGATTTAAAGTTTAGGGCTTGGGCCACATCACTGAAGGAATTGTTTAGAGAGACAAAGCCCTCGACGCGTTAACTTGATCATCAAAATGTCAAAGAATGATATTTAAAATAAATTTAAACAAAACAACAGTTGTTCTAGAGCATAAAATGACACTTGTATCCTAGTAGAAATAGAAAAGAATGATAACAAAACAGAGAAATAGCAATAAAACAGCATTTTAACAGCATAAAAGGTAATATAAAAATCGTTATAAGGGTGATTAGATAAAGTAAAGCAAGTGTTTCAATTTTATAGTTTTTTTTTTACAAATGAAGGAATTTATTTTATTTTTATCAACACATTTTGAGCATCTAGACACGTTCACATTAACCAATATAGTACAATTCGGATGGTTTTACGCTCCTGCTGAGCATTTGCTATGAAATCAACAGATGACTTTGATAGAATAAACGTTAATGTTCTTAGAATAGAAAAGTTCATCTGAAAAACATACTTATCTTTTTTTTATGAATTTTGCTCATGGTTTTCGGATGGTTTTACGCTCCTGTTGAGCATTTGCTATGAAATCAACAGATGACTTTGATAGAATAAACGTTAATTTTCTTAGAATAGAAAAGTTCATCTGAAAAACATACTTATCTTTTTTTTTATGAATTTTGCTCATGGTTTTCGGATGGTTTTACGCTCCTGTTGAGCATTTGCTATGAAATCAACAGATGACTTTGATAGAATAAACGTTAATGTTCTTAGAATAGAAAAGTTCATCTGAAAAACATACTTATCTTTTTTTTTATGAATTTTGCTCATGGTTTTCGGATGGTTTTACGCTCCTGTTGAGCATTTGCTATGAAATCAACAGATGACTTTGATAGAATAAACCGTTCAATGAAATAGGTCTAGAAGAATCTACACTACCAACCAAAGCCGTTTATTTCACTTTTCAAGGCGTTTCCTCATTAAGGTAAGAAAAGGGAGTTGTGTGCCTATACTCTGGGTATGACACACTAACTTCCAGAGCAAATTTGCCGTTTTTCGGGGGAGGAGGCAAAATCAACTGATTCATCAAGAATTCTGATCTCGAAACTAAAATCATGTAATATCTGGGTTCTATCATTTATCTTCATATATTTATTTATCGGGTATATATGCTTATTTTTAGTCTTTTTTTCTCCAAACCTCAGAGAGCTTTCAGTAAGAAATAATAATAATAACGTGAATAACACTAAAATTAGGAGCATATAGGATTGTAATTTTGACAAAATTGATGTTTAGGATGCAAACCCTGCCACGAAACTTCAGTATTTACTTTCCTGAAGGAAAAAAAGAATTTATTCTCGTCTTTTTTTAACACACGTGTCTTTCATGTGTTAATCTGACAAACTACGAAGAACGTATCCAAGATTGTTTTCCAGGGGGGGGGGTACAAAAAAAAACTATAAAAAACATATCAAAAATATGTTTCTATTCATTTTTGTTATGTTTTTACTAGCGGGACAAACATTTCGGGGGGGGGGGGGGGTCAAACCCCTCACTCTCCCTGGATACGGCCTTGCAAACTACACATGCATTTTATTATTTATCTTTCTATCCTAAAGATCCATTGCTCTCATTTGGCACTTGACAGTGAATTGCAAAGTCTACTACTTGAGAAAAAGAATAATACCAAGCAACGTGAAAAAACCTAATCTTGCATTTAGTGCTTAAAATATTTTTTTAGAAACGAATTCGACGAAGCTAAACGCAGAACTTTGTCCGCTGTTTATCTTCAGTTGTTTTTTGTTTTTTTTTAAATTGACCGCTGAACAGATCCTACAGTGTTTATTTTTTTATTTTAATTTTAAGACTATATAACTCTGAGTTTTTTAGCCTGTAAATGATTTGTGAAAATAAAGATTTCAGCAAAATAGAAACTAAAGGTTCATATACCTTTTCATCAGATTAAAAAAAATGATAATAAAAAGAAAAAGGTTGACAGACTGAGGACCATTTAGCACGAATTGATCCAATTCAGCTAGCCAATTTTTGCTAGTCCATAAACTTTTTTATTTTTACTACTGTTTTGGATATCTCTTTAATGACAGCAATGCATTTTAACTTTATGAATTTAACGTTACAACTATAGCGAACAGATATTATTCTGTATAGGAGGGGGGCTGTCCTTTCCTCAACTCTCGCTCTTTACGGAAAAGTCTTACAGTTATTAAGAATTACTTTTCATTCAAAGTCACTGACCCTTGTGTTTCAAAGACCCTTAAAGACCCTTTTAAAGACCCTGTTTAAAGACCCTTGTCTTTATTTTTCCGTTCAAGAATTGGGACAAAAATTCAAACTTTAGCGTAGAGAGCGAGCGATGAAGAAGTGACAACCCCCCTCACATAGAGAATAATTTTGTTCGTTTGAAGTTTTAATGTTGCTCCTTATTTTTCCGTTGAAAAAAAACTTGTGTTTTTTTTTAAATTTAATTTTTGACAGTTTCCATGAAATGCCAGGAAGTCACCCCCCCCCTAAAAATTTCCGTAAAAATCCCCAAAACAAATACTATATGTCAACAAAGGGCAAATGACATAACTTAAAGCCCTTTGGGATAATAACTTAAATTAAGGACATAACTTAAAGCCCTTTCCCAATGGGATGTGGGATCATGTCATCCTCAGAGGCATAGTTATTAGACCTTTCAACTATGATGAACCAAATGGTAATCTCAAAATTTTGATTCGGATGTCTTTGGGGTAAAAGGGGGCGTCGTAGGGGGGCTAGATACCCTCCAATGTTTTGGTCATTTAAAAAAGGCACTAGAAGTTTGAATTTCCGGTCAAATGAGCCCTCTCTCGATCTTCTAGGACAATCGTTTCGATACGATCATCCCTCGGAAAAAAAGAAAAACAACACACAAACAAAAAACACAAGCATCCGTGATCTTTTTTCTGCCCAAAAAATACAACATTCCATATTTTTGTAAGATAGGAACTTGAAACTTCAACAGTAGGGTTTTCTGATATACTGAATCTGATTGTGTGATTTTCGTTCAGACCACTCGACACTTTTGGGGATGCTTTGATTCCCCTTTTTTCGAAAATGAGGCACATTTCTCAGGCTTGTAGCTTTTGATGGTTAAGTTACACTAATTTTTACACAACCTAACAATTATGAGAATAATAAGTTTTTCCCACCATAAGCAATTACTAAGTTCTAGACAAGTTGCCGATATAATTGTTATTCAAGAGAGAGGAGGAGAGAGTGGCACCAAAGCAGCCAACGATTTTTCAAGAAGATGAGGGTTTCAAAACCAACATTTTTTCGCCAGGAAAGTTTCAAACATTTCTAGATTGTTAAAGCACACTTGGTTTTTCCCTATTTCGGGTCTTTTGGATAGATGGGGCTGAAGCCAAGCCTCCCTCCCCAGGTACGCATTTTCGTGTCACCCGTTTCCTATAGTATATATTGAAGTGAATCATATAAATCTGAAGTTAACTTTCTGGGGCATTATATGCAATGTCTATCACTTTGTCAAACAGTTCTATTGCTTTAAAGGTTACTACGAACAATTGAAATAGAAGCTTCACAGCCATGCATGTTTAAAAAATTAGCAAAATTTGATTCAATTTTTAATAAATAAAAGAGCCCCATATGCAGTTTTTAAAGTTTTTTTGGTAATAACACGCACAAATTTGGAAAAAGAAACGTGGGTGAAAAACAGCTTTCTTACAAGCTATAAGCATGTAGCTAAAGAGCTTCAGAAAATGTAGCTTCTCGTCAAAAGTGTTGTTGTCTTTAATAATCAGCATACATATTTTTAAGTTTGAATGTTTACGGGCAAAAAGCAATTCGGGTATCTACCTAATTAGTTCCATGCTTTATATATATATATATATATATATATATATATATATATATATATATATATATATATATATATATATATATATATATATATATATATATATATATATATATATATATATATATATATATATATATATATATATATATATATATATATATATATATATATATATATATATATATATATATATATATATATATATATATATATATATATATATATATATATATATATATATATATATATGTATATTTTAACGGCTTAACTTGCCAACTCAGACAGAAATGTGCTACTGCTCTAAAATCTTTATATTTGAAATAAATAAAAGAGAAAAATACTGAGAAAACCGTAGTTTTCATTAATGAATAGACCTAAGCTGGATCAGTTGGAAAACAATGTCTTTATTTTCATATCCTTGGTCCTTCAACCATCAATAGTTAAAATCACAGTTTATAGAATTAGCAGTACGAGTCATTCCCTATCTCACCCATTATAAAAACCTGGACCGAGGTGCGAGTGCTCCAGAGAACGTTTTTGCAGATACAAACATAAGCGGCATTAGATCTTTTCACGGGTAGACAAGTCAGATTTCCCTTGGACGCGAAACTTACAGTTATAATAGAAATAAGTGGAAACCCGCTATTACGAATAATGCACTTTGTAACCATTTCTCATTGATTGACGAAAAAATACTAACCCGCTAAATGCAGAAATAAGTGGGAGGAGCTTTTTGTTCGCACCGAGAATGAAGACCAGAAAATAGAAATGATCTGCGATAAACTTACTGGATAATTCTATAAACTGTGGTTAAAATATACAAACAACGGCGTAGCCAGGATTTTTTTCGGGCGGGGAGGGGTACAAAAACTTTAAAAATATATTTTTTTTATATATGCGTTTTGTTACGTTTTACCAGTCTGAAAAAAAATCACAGAGGGGGGGGGGGTCAAACCCCCGGCCTTTTTATCTCACCTATATACGGCCTTGAGGCGTAAAAAAGACGATCAAAAAGGAATCCGGTAAGAAACGACGACATTCAAATCATGACTATAGTAAAACGTAAATAGGAATCGATAATTTCAACTGATGTTCTTTGATATTTAGTCTGTCACTTCACCGTTAAAAGAACTAATTAAATTAAAATCATTAATCCAAAGCACTAAATTAAAAGCAACAAAAAGCTGTAAAAAGACATTAACAAAAGTTATACTACATGGCTATGTAAAAAGTCACGTAAGTAAGACGATTAACGAGGAATACGAACAAAAAATTCTTAACGACCATGAGAGCGTTTAAACCTTAAATTGGAAATAAGGTATTTGTTTTTGCGGGAGGCAAGCTGACACATGTCACCGATGAGTTTGTCCAGTAAATTGAAAGCATGTAAGGTTGTTTTTTTTCCTGGTTAAATAGTCGTACACTCACGGTAAACCCATTTTCATCGATCAAAACACTATACATGGTAGCTGGGAAGAATCTCTTAGCAAAGTCAAGCTAATTAAAAATCAGCTATACACAAATTTTTCGGTTTTCGCAGACCATCTATCAGCAAAAACATGACAAAATCCAAGCAATCTTTTTGCAAAACCTGAACTCAACGCCAAATATACTAGCTACTTCATCGTAGAAAATTCTTCAACTTCTATCCATCTTCCTAAACAAAAGATCCCGACAATTTTTTACCGAAGTACTTATTTGCCTATGTTTTAATGAGAAAGATTACACAGATGCTGATGGTTCTTCAACTATACTTTCAACTATCCCCTACAGTTCATTAGAGTTAATTGATGACCGGTCGCTTGGGTTGTGTCAAGGTAGCCTACTGCAGCATGAAGTCGTTCGGCCGCACCTTAATGAAATTAATCGAAAGGCTAAAACCAATAGCAGGCTAAAGAACCGGCTAAACAAAAGTATGGATTTTTTTTTCCTTTTTAAGATGAAAAGCCTGAGATTCTGAGGAAAAATGAGAAGGATTCAAAATGGAAAGCGACAAATCCGATTCACCCTTAAAGAGTTTGGGAAGGAGTGACCGTGTGGTTCACTCTCCAAAAGTCCCTGGTGGCTTTTCATTTTCCATTTTATCTTCTTCTCTTTGTAATGAGGGCTTAAGACCTCAACGACATGTATCTTATATGCTGAATTTGATGGCACAATTTCTGTCAAGATCGTTCCCGTTTTTTAGCTTTTTTCTTCGTTTTTCTTCTTTTATATTCGTTTTTTCAGTGTTTTTCTTCTTTTTTCTTCGTTTTTTCAGCGTTTTCTTCTATTTTCTTCATTTTTCAGCGTTTTTCTTTTATTATACACATTTTCTCAGGCTCATTCTTTTGACGAGCAGCTTTAAATTTGGTATATTCTGAATTACCATACAAGGATGAATCTTTTGATATATGTATTGTTATAAAAATTGAGTTTTGACTACTGTTAGTACGAGTCACTCTTTACTTATTGATCAATACCACGAACTATTTTATAATGAAAAAGAAAAGGGATTCAAATAGATTACTATGCTTTACCTTAATAGCATTTCAACAGCGATTATCTGTAATCACAAGCTTCTGAATTTCGAAATAAGGTCCAATCAAGGGGTTACACACTCTTTGATACTAACTTACACGACTGGGTGGTTTCATCCCTTCTTAATACCCTTCTGGCCCTGACTCTGCTCCGGCCTTCTGTTATAAATTCATATCTCCATTAATAACTTCCCATCTCCACACCTCTAATATACGTAAAACTGTCTAGTGTGGAACCCCTTGATTAGAATCAATTACTTTAATATCTCAGCCCAATTATCGCATCGATAGACAAGAAAAATCTTCGATACATAAACTTTTATTGAAAAACATAAAAACGTTTCTCAGACATCGAACACAATCAAAAGACGTCATTCGCAGCATTTTAATAAGAGAAATTTACTCGAGCGATTACAACAAAAACATTCGAGGTTTAGTGGTAATTAAGGTGTATCGGCTAGGATAATCAAGCCTTTATCCGCTCCCACACTGAAAGACCTGAATTCACAGTTGTAGTACATGCACATATAAAAGGATCATCATCATTATTTTATCTTCTTTTCTGAGCTCATTAACGTTGACTAAACAAACTCCAATGTAATGCCAATATTTAATCTGTAACGTTTCATCAGACTCTTCATGATAATGAACGGTAAGTAAAGAGTTATCCTTGACATCAGAAAACAAAACTCTCAAAATCGGGATTTGTATTACAATAGGCTATATGCGTTTTTATGCTTATATCAGGGCTATAAGCAAAAGAAAATTTGCATAGCTTTGGAAAGAGGAGAAACTATCCCTGGAGAGCGAGTACGATCTTGATGAAAGTTACATAAGTAAAATCAAAAAGTCCAAGAACACATTAGAGGAATTTTCGGTACTGGTGCATTATATATAACACAGCGCTATAGACTGTACAAGGATATATTAATGGAAACCCGTCAAATGGGTATTTGCAAGAGATAAATTGATTGCAAAGCGTGGTTTCTCATTGAGTTTACAATATTTAAAATGCTGTTTTTGTGATTTAGGGGGGGGGTACCTAGATTAGGTTACTTATTTAGGTACTTGCGCATTATACGGTACCCACGAAAGAAGTCAAGTTTGGTTAATGCTAATGAAATATAAAAAAATAGGATGAATATATAATAGTTTAGAAAGAAATTTGGGCTATATATTTGCACATTAGGAAGGTGGGGGGGGGGGGGGTAAAAGCATAGTATATGTTAAATACGTAACCTAACTTAACCTAGGTACCTTTCCCCCCTCCCCTAAACCCAAAAAAAACAACAGTTTAAATATTGTAAACGCAAAAACAAATCACGCTTTGCATTCCATTTATCTAGCAAACAACCGTTTTTCTAGTTTCCTGTCTGGTTTCCTTGTACAGTCTATAGCGTTGGGTACCATATAATGCACAAGTACCCGTATTTAATATATGCTATGCTTTACCCCCCCCCCCCGAATGTGCAAATATATAGCCCAAATTTGTTTCTAAACTATTATATATTCATCCTATTTTATTTTATTTCATTAGCATTAACCAAACTTGACTTAGCGCTGTGTTATATATAATGCCCCAGTACTGAATTTTCAAAGCTCTGTCTACGAAATATAAAAGTACGTATACTACTCGAAAGGATGGTCGGCAAATACGACTTTTATTACTTTTACTTTCTTTTTCATCTAGGGGAATGGTATCTATCCAGTGGTGGTAAAATATCGAGAGAGGGTCCATTCGAACATAGATTTGACATTTCTAGGAATACAACGAACCCTAATCCTATTTTTTACCATCAAAAAGACGCCACAACAGAATACCAGCTTCTGTAATTTTGCACCGTAAAACAACAATTTTGGCCCAAATATGGCCTAAATCCCATATCACATTCATATATTACATTCATATTACACTTTCATAAGTAAACATAGCCTACATACAGTCAATACAAAGTTCATGGTTACTTTAGACCGTTTATGCAGCTATTCTAACAGTTACAAAGTATTTCAAAGATACAAACCAACTATGGGAACGTAAGTGAATCCCCTTTGTTTAAAAGAGGAGGGGGGCTAAAGCCTCAAAACGTAAATTTCATTTTTCGTATCGTTTTTTGGGTACTGTTCTATTAACGGGGAAACCCGCGAGATATCGTATAGCGAACATGATAAAAGAAACTAGTCAAGCAGGTTTTTTTCAACGGAGAATTCCAATGCCAAGCATTGCAAACAGTGCTTTCTCATTTCGTTTGCAATATTTAAACTTTAGTTTTTTGGGGTTTAGGGGGGAAAAGGTACCTAGGTTAAGTTAGGTTACGTATTTAATATATGCTATGCTTTACCCCCACCCCTCTGATGAGCAAATACATAGCCAAAATTCGTTTCTAAACTATTATATATTTATCCTATTTTGTTTTATTTCATTAGCACTAACCTAACTTCAATTTCGTGGGTTTCCCAGCTAATAGAACAGCTAATTGCTTTTTGTAAATTTTAAAGAGGTCCTTCAGCTCAATATTGAGGAGGAATGTATTATCAACCAATCTTCGTTTGTAGGAACCTATAAGGGCTAAGAGCCCCTCCAATTGCAAAAGACCAATTGCTAAAATAGTAATTTTTAACGAAATTTTTCATTTAACAAATCAAAGCACTATGATAAAAAAAAAAAGTTGAACTTCAACATAAAAAAAGAATGTGGGCGAGGAAGATGGTATTCGTCCTTGCATTTAGTATAACTCTGATAATGATACCAAATAATGCTAATGCTTAATCTTTTTTTTTGCCAAATTATCTGTTTTTGAGGCCTTTAACATTACAGACGTAAAAAGCAACCATTAGTTTGTAACCATAGTATTCTTCATCCAAATAGTTTCTGAACTTCCCTAAGAGTTTAACGATGTTTCGTTGGTTTTCATACGCTTTTGGTTAAAAAGTGAACAGTTTTCATTAAGCCGAAACTAGAAACAAGATATTTTAATTGTAATAATTATGCAGTAGATAGATATTACCCATAAATGAATTCCAGTAAATACACCCGTTCATTCATTCCTACAATAAAAGATTAAAAAAATACAAAACATTCAAAACTATCTTTTGAGAACTATTAAAATCGAATTTTGATTTGTTCTTTATGACATTGATGGGTGACATGATATGGCACTTTATGGCACATGATATGGCACTTTCTGATATGGCACTTGTAGGAAGCTGAGTGAAGAGGAACCAGCGAAAAAAAAAATTCCAGGAGGGAAGGGATTTGAATACTGTTTTTAGCCAGGAACCGTAAAATGTGTCCCGAAGAATAGAACACTTTGTATTTTTGCATAATCCCCCTCCTCCTGGGGACACCCATGTTATTATGATACTTTACCCTCTCTTTTCGCTAGTCGTGGCTCTTCTTGTAAAAGCTTAGCAATGTGGTTGTATTCACCCCTTGCACATGTTCCATGGTCAATCCGATTCTTCGAGCCCGTGGGTCTCATCCGAATAAATAGTTAAAATAATTAGACAATGAACGGTGGCAAATGAATAATTAAAATCTCTGTTTGAAATGTAGAATCCTTTTTTATTTTATTTTTCTTGCTACTTTGTATTACTATGAATATTGAGGGGGGGGGGGGAAATGAAGCATAAAAAGAAGCAAACATACAAATAAAATCAAGAATATAAGAATCTAAGATAGATGTAACAGGAAAATCTTTTTACATGGGA
>NC_142806.1:21607777-21671465 GCF_049724085.1 Artemia sp. Qi Xiang Cuo
ACTTCATCTTTATTCTATAAATCACAAATAGAAACAGAGACCATATCAAAACAGAGACCATATGACATAGACCATAGACCATAGAGACCATAGACCATATGACCTTATCAAAACAGAGACCATATGACAAATATGGGGGCCCTAGGCTCTAGTCTGGCTACAGTGGAAGGTGATTGGGTCTACACTCACATTGTGTCATGCTGTAGTAAAATAGGGACAGTCTCAAAACCTGTCTCTATTTTTCTGGAATGCCAAAGAAAAGTGGTCATTCCCAAAAAAGGGTCTTTTACCCTAGGCTACACTTCTCAACTGCAGAGCCACAAGCTACCAGCTCTGACATAGTAATGGCATTGATGAAGAGGTGGCATGATAATGACCTAAAACTTAGTCAATTGTGATGACAAATACTTGTTTCAGCTTACCCAACAATCAAAAACCACAGGTCAGTCAACAAAGTTGTTCTGTAATGAAACTTGTCAAGCAGTCTACAACATCTAGAGTCTGTACTCAATTCTTCTCAACACATATTGTCAACAATTGGAACAAATTATCTAATGAAACTGTTACTGCTGAATCCCTTGATAATTTTAAACAAAGGCTAGATGCTGAGTGGTCCTCTGAAGAGTGTAAATTCAATTGGAATGCTATCAAAGATGGAGCAGCACCTGGTCACCAGTGATTCTTGCATACACTTAATCATCATTCCAGAGCTCTACAAGGAGAAATCCTTAGATTGCTCCTAGCTGCAATTTAAGGTAAGGTAATCATGTAAACACAAGGAAAAGAAACTATACCTTCTTCAACTGCATCATAAGTCTCTGAAACAGATTAAGCAAGACAACTGTGAGTTCACTAACCATTACTGGTAAATTGCTAGCAGGCCTTATAATTTAGCTAAGATGAAAATGAAAATGTTACCTTTGGACCCCCTTAAAGAGGTGCCCCAAAGGTATTTTATATGAATAATGAAAGAGCATAAAAAAAAATCAAACGATGTTTTCATTTTCATCTTAGTTAAATTATAAATAGATAGATAGATAATTTTATTCACCCACTCGATACAAAACCACAAATGGCACGAATGGAGTATAAAAAAAAAACAAAAAAAACACTTAACTGCAAAAACAAAAACAAACGTTACGATACACCGCCAATAAATAAAAACATTATTACAAAAACTCACTAAGGACAAATTGCAATTGCCAGACTACTAGGCCCAAGCGACCCCAAAAATTCAGAACGACGTTTCGTCACAGCAGCAATCGGATCTGTGATACCGAACCTTGCAGACATCTTGGAATTATTAACCCACGGAGGGGTATTTAAAAGAAATTTTGCATATTTGTAAAAAAGTGATCGAAGGTTTCTTTTATCACTAACACTAAATATATGCCAAAACGGTGATAAAGCCAGAAAGTGTGGGATCACCAGTGCATTATATAGCCTAGCTCGAATTTGTCGATTATATTTCGCTTTAATTGAAGATAGCGCCCCGTAAGCCTTACGTGCCTTTTCTGCGAAATTACTTATTTGGCGAGCACGTGTAGATGCCATGTTATGACCTATAGGCATTCCTAAGTACATTATGGAGTCAGACAGTGGAACCTCTTGAGCACCAAATTTGACAGCAAGATCTATACAATCTGCATTTCTCCTATTGAAAGCAACAATCTCGCTTTTACTTGCATTAAAAGATAGGCCTATCTCTCTATAAGCATCATCTAGAATCTGAAAATTTTCTTCAATACGAGACAAACATCTACTTAAATTAAAAATATCATCTGCGTAATTAAGTAATGTTACATCCAAACCTCGGAAAATGCAGCTCATTTGCACTAACTTTTGGGCCTCGAGAACACTATTATTATACAACCGGGGTGACGAAATTGCACCCTGCCTAATGCCCTTTCTAACCGGAATAGCTTTTGGCAATACAATCGGCCCGTTAGGAGACGGGACTTTAACTTGGACTCGAAGCTTCTTATACATATCCCGAAAAGGCAAAATAACCGATCGGTCCACACCACGTTTATGAGCAGACACTAATAACTGGGGATGTATCCCAGAATCAAAAGCACGTCTAACATCGTGACTCGCTAGAATAAGGGATTCATTCAGTTCATCAGCTTCTATTAAAATATTAGCAAGAATATAATGGACGTGCTCGCGACCAACACCTTTTTTAAATCCGAACTGATTATCGGGGGTGGAACATTGAAAAGCAATATGATCTATAACTAGCAATTCCATAAGCTTACATAAAACCGGCGAAACAGTTATAGGGCGGTAAGATACGCATTCAGACGGATTTTTCCCTTTTTTCAAAATAGGTGTAATTACTCCAGTACCAAAAACGTCGGGAACGAGACCAGAATTAAAGATAATTTGGAATAGAAGCTCTAAATGACTCAGGAGACCAGCAGTACCATGTACAAGATGCAACCCACACAACTTGTCGACACCTTTCGATTGTTTCTTTTTTAATTTTGAAATTGCACGAATCAGATTAGGAACAGTTACTATGTAGCCAACACCAGAACTAGGCAATTCCATGAACTTATCAAGTTCGACTTCATATTTATCTTCAAGATCTTGTTCGGGTGGAGAGAACTCAGAAGTAAAGTGGGACACCCAATCTTGCTCAGAGATCACAGGTTCGACACTATTCTGATCACCATTACGTTTAAGAAATCTCCACACAGCATTTGGATCATTACTTATCAATTGACTATGTTGATCGATCACTTCACATTTATGCTTAGACAAAATCTTAGCAAATTTGCGTTTGCTGAACAGCCGAACTTCATTTACAACACCTGATTTCGGACGACCACACTCGTTCCAGAGCCTAAGCCAAAATTTTGCACGACCACAAGCTTCACTTAGAGCAGGGTTTTCGGACCACTTTGGAATTTCCGTTCCCACTCGGACTTAGTTAAATTATATGGTCCCGCTGCAAATTTACCATGAAATTTACCCAGCCCACCCCCCTAATGTGTAATTATATACCCTGAATTGGAATACACCCTGAATTTTCAATATCAAAGTTTCTAATTGCAAATTTCAGTACTATTTTTGTCAACAGGATTTGAAAAACTTGAAACAGTAGGAAAATGGTTTGGTAAAGATCTACCAAATCATATTATTGAGTTAGGAATAAAGTGAATACACCATTTTATGCCTTTTTTATGCTGATTATGAATATAATAAGCATTTCTATTGGAAATGAATTTAATCCCCCCCCCCTATATAGGCTATACCTAACCTAACCCTGAATTGGGGTATATTGGGGGGGGGGGGGGGCTGATATTCATTTCCGATAAAAATGATTATTATATTTGTAATCAGCATAAAAAAGGCATTGAATGGTGTATTCACTTAGTCCTAAGTCAATAATATGATTTCATAGAACTTTACCAATGGTTTATATTTTGGTTGCCTAATAAATAAGGTTTGAATTACTATAAATAGGCCTAAGTATTTTTGGAATAGGGTAAAAGACCTCTTTTTGGGAAAGACCAGTTTTCTTTGGCATTCTGGAAAAATAGCAATGGGTTTTTGGACCACCCCTTTTTACTACAACATGAAGCAGTGTGAGGGCAGTAACAAGAACCCACCTTCTTGGTCAGGTTTTCACCAGTGATTTGTCAACATAAGTTGAAAATGTGGTCTCTATTTTGAAAAGCAATTTAAAAGAAAAATTATATTTAAATATTTGTGATTTATATAATATACATCAATCAATAAAAGTTATATTTCTATAATCAAAAGGAAATCAGCTTTTTGTTAATACGTGAATCAAACTGAAATACTAAAATGATATATACATCACAATAGGATAATTGATATTTCCAAAAAGAGGTCTCTGTAGGTAAGTCAATAAACTAATAGTTTGAAGTAGTTGACCTTAAATAATCTGAATAATAACCATATTGATGCATAGCTTAGACTTTTAGCTATTCATTAATATACCCAATCCTTCTCAATTCCTCTTTGGTAACAAGATGTGAGGGTTTTAGTTTTAAATAATTTTGCTCAATTGGATACTGGTTTTTTACCCTAGGCCTATGTTACTCTTGAACAACCTAAACTATTTATAAAATAGTGATAAGTTTTAACCACTTTTCAATAACTTATCTAGTGTTGATAACTTCATTGAGTGGTTACAAAAATGAAATACCTTTGAGGCCCCTTTAGGGGCTCAAGATGCAATTAGCCCCAGAAGGAATTATTGAATTATGAAGGATCAAAAAGGTATCAAATGACATTTTCTCTTTCATCTTAGCCAAATTATAAGGCCAACTAGAAATTTACACCATTACCATCTTTAAAGCCAACCTTGGCAAGGAGTGGGTGAATAGATCATGGCTCATGCACTGGGATGCAGCAGATGTCTCACACAATTATCATCAATAATGGCCTGCAATGGACTTTTCCATGTTGCTAGCAAGTCTGATTTAAGATAATTTTTAGGTTTACAAAACTGCATGGAAGAGTAGTCTATACCTAGTACTAACCTTAGTCTAGTCTCTTTTTATTTAGCTCTAGGTTTCAAAAACAATTTCTATAGGCCTAATCTCAGTTGGGATTTAAAGTCAAATCAAGGATATTTTAAAAAGCCCTAAATCCAGAATCCACCAATAGTTATCACACAGAATTAAAATATTTTTATTCTCCAAATTACTAACTCAAATTAAAATTTAACGTTTATCCCTTTCAAAATTTTAGCGCTTACGTCAGGATAGATGACATTCTCTAAAAAAATATTACTGCAATTGAACAAGTCGACAGCTGAATAAATCCCACTAATCTTGGTGTTTGTACTTGTCTACCTTCGGTATCTTTACAGTTTTTTCCCAAAAATTAGATATTAAGCGGTAAGCTACCACAACTACTACTAACAACTCATCGCAGCAAGCAAGCCAATCTGTTCAAAGTCTCCCTCTTTACTACCTTCCAGGAAGTTGCCATTTTCCTGAATTATCTCGTTATGACATCTTAACACCCAGCAGTGGACGACCTGCTTTTCATTTAGCCTTAGGCGGTGGGCTGAAAGGAACAGTTTTTGTCAATCTGTCGTTCTTCATCCGCAGAACGTGCCCTTGCCATTTCAACCATCCTCTCATTATAGCTTTAGAAAGTGGGTTTGAACCACAATTTTTGTACAGCTTATTTTTTTAAATACAGTCAGTCAGCTGGGTACCCTAAACAATCCGTTGTAAAACTCTCAGGAAAACATCTAGCAAATCTTCCTACGTTTTTCGGAGCGCCTATGCTTCAGAACCATAATTAACCACTATCGTCACCAAGAGTGTTCCAAGCCTCTTTTCATTGAGGGAATAAACTTCGTATATTTTACCGAATCGCAACCTGATTTTTGTTGAATATTCTACAGAAATCAGGAATTTTGCAAATTTTCTGCCAAAATTTTCATATTCAGTGAAAATTGTACCGAATGCCAAAAAACTTGCGAGGCGGTGTGCCCCCATCCCTCTCGAGACGCCCCTGGTCATCGCTGCAGCTTCTAATATTTCAATCTTGGTTTGCAGATTTATCTTCCTATTTTTTTTTTTACTTTTTTCAACTGTAAATGAGCACTCTGAGCTTTGGCTATTTTACGTTTAGCATCTTCACTGCTCCAACCATCTTTACTAATAATTAATCAAAAAAACTTTTTGCACAAAATAAGTTTTTCAAAA
This sequence comes from Artemia sp. Qi Xiang Cuo, assembly GCF_049724085.1. Lineage (NCBI taxonomy): Eukaryota > Metazoa > Arthropoda > Branchiopoda > Anostraca > Artemiidae > Artemia > Artemia sp. Qi Xiang Cuo. The sequence goes on from NC_142806.1 coordinate 21,613,477, forward strand.
AAAAGGAAGGAACTTCATTAAACCAAAAATGAACAAAAAAAGAATTAAATAATCTACCAAGCGTACAACTAGCACAAATTAGTATTAATAATTAAATTAAATCCAAAACAAACAGAAATTAAAATAAGTCAAACTCAAAACCAGCAGAAATTAATCTGAGTAGGGTTCTAAACCCTATGATTTCTAAGAGCCAGAATATAATTTGTACTTTACTGAAAAAAACTCAAAGGAATTTACTGAAAAAATGTGCATTGCCAGTTTAATATACATATGTTGATATTTATTTCTTAAAATCTTGATTAATTTTTCATTCCTTAAAGTTATAAAAGTGAAAACATAATTTTTTGTTTTTTTTTCAGTGAAGTACAAAGTATATTCTGGCTCTTAGAAATCATAGGGTCTAACCCAAGGCATAACTTACAACCCTTGCCCTGAGGGCTATGGGGGGGGGGAGGGGTGTCACCCTTAAGGGTCTAATTTCCAAAATTTTCAACTATGTTGAACAAAATGGCTATCTCAAAATTTGATTGGATGTGTTTGGGGAAAAGGTGGGCGAGAGAAGGGAGTTAGTTGCCCTCCAATCACTTTCGATTATTAAAATGAGCCCTAATCCTTTGAATTTGCAATCGAATGAGCCCTTTTTGAAGTCTCTACAACAAACCTTTCAATAAAAACCTTAAATGCCCCCAGGGCATATCCTATAACCCTTGCCCTGTAGACTGTGGGGGGAGTTTCCTGCTCAAAGATATAATTTCCAAAATTTTCAACTATATTGAACAAAATGGCTATCTCAAAACTTTGATTGGATGTGTTTGGAGGAATGGTGGGCGTGGAAGCGGTGTTAGTTGCCTTCCAATCACTTTCGACTATTAAAAAGGGCACTAGCTATTTCAATTTCCAAATAAATGAGCCCATTTTGAAGTTTCTATGACAACGCTTTCTATAAAAAACCTTATATGCCCTCAGGGCATAACTTACAACCCTTGCCGTGAGGGCTGTGGGGGGGGGGGGGGAGGTGTCATCCTCAAAGACCTAATTTTCAGAGCTTTCAACTGTGTTGAACAAAATAGCTATCTCAAAATTTTGATTGGATGTGTTTGGGGAAAAGGTGGGCATGAGAGGGGGGTTATTTGCCTCCAATCACTTTGGACTATTAAAAAGGGCACTAGCCCTTTGAATTTCTGATCGAATGAGCTCTTTTGAAGTTTCTACGACAACACATTCTAGAAAAATCTTATATGACCCCAGGGCATAACCTACAACCCTTGCCCTGAGGGTTTTGGGGGAGTGCCATCCTCAAAAACATAGTTTCTATCTGGATATCAATTCCGCTGAACAAAATGGCTATCTCAAAATTTTGATTGGTTGTGTTTGGGGAAATGGTGGACGTAGAAGGGGTTTTACTTGCCTTCCAATCACTTTCGACTATTAAAAAGGTCACAAGCCACTCCGATTTACAATCGAATGAGCCCTTTTCGAAGTTTCTGCGACAACTCCTTCGATACGAAGTGCTCTGGTATGGAAGAAAAAAAATACATTGTGCCAACATCATTCTTTACTTACGCAGCACTATTGCGCTGCCTGTGATACTATCAAGTTAAGTGAAGCTGCCTACTTGATCGATCTTTTCACTGCCCAACATCACCTTTTCATCTTCATTTATTTCTAGCCTGAGAGATTTAGTCTTCTTAATATTAACTTTCAAACCTATTCTAGCACCTTGATTTTGCAAAACCTCGAAAAGTTCATTCATTTTGGTCAAACTTTCATCCAAAACTCTTAAATCGTCAGCATAATCTAAATCTAGGAAAGTCTTTCTTCCCCGTTTGATTCTGTGCTCTCCCATTGCGTTTTCTGTGCTCCTTAAGAAAAAGTCCACCACGATAATCATAAATGGTGATAGAACACAACCCTGCTAAGCTCCTGACTTAATATAAAACCAGCTGCTACCCTTATTTCCTACTATAACTACACAGTATTATTGTCGTACATAGCGCTAATCACTTTAATGTCTTTGTCTGTTACACTATATATAGTCATGGACCGACTGGTCAAAAAAGTGACTATTAGGTGATCAGTAAGCAACAGAAGGTTTGACTATATAACATGGGGTAATCGATAGCGCTAATTATGAATATGAACTTTATACGTTCGACCGAAGGGTGCTAATGTTCAAAGTTTGAAAAAAACACGTTTTTTGCTCTTAAAAAAAAAAACATTTTTGCAGAAACTTTCAACAATGATCACGCAGTCTATAGCAATCTATACCACTGATTACGAGTATCCCACAAGGCTAGTGACCTTGAAATAATTTCGTTGTTTTCGTTCTTAAAAAAATCGCTCAGATATTCAAGCCTTTGACGAATAACGGAAAGTTATATTATGGTTATTTCTGAGAAGAACTGCTAGCCATTCCGTGTAGTGTACTTATTAACAAACAAACTTTAAAAGATACCAGCTCAGCAAGTCATATTTTACACCTGAGTCTAAACGAAAGACAGAATAAACTTTGAAAACTACAGAATTATACAAGTCAATTATGCAGCATAAAAGAAGCATTCAAACATATCCCACAACAGCCATAAAGTAAATCGTACAGTCTACCTAGAGCACTTGATCAATTTTCTGTGCAACGCTTGCACGACCAGTACTCAGGAGCCACACTGTCTGGGAATATCTTAATTGAAGACACAACTCAACTAACCTTAGCATCCCATAAAGTCTAGTCAAACATCTAGAGGATCTAGAAACTGTGGCTTTGGTTCATTTCTCTTCTAAAGAAAAATGTCCAACTAGAAGTAAACGCGCAGTGCATAGCACTCAAAGGTAGTGTCAGATGGCGACAAACATTTGAGCTCCTGCTTTCGAGGGTGTAAATATATTCAAAAGTCGTAAAGAGAGGTAAGGAGGTGTAGATTTCTACCACAAACGGCGACAATGAATTTCCAGCAAATATAAAGAAAGTTTTCTTGCACAGAAGGATGAAGCCTGGATATCTCTATTTCTTCCACAAGTAAAGTAATCCATTGCTTTACTTGTAAAGCCTTAGCCAGCGAGTACTTTTTTCCCTTAGCCTTAGCCAGTACTTTTTTCCCTTAGAGAACGTAAATCAACTATAACACAGCCCGAAAGGGAATGAAGAAGGCAGATGAAAAAAAACTAGATTGTTTGGTGAAATCCCACAAAGTTGATGCACAGGCACTGAATATTTATAGATTTGGACATAAACTTTCCGTTTTTCAAAATTTGAGTGGTATCCAAGGAACAACTTATAATTATAAATCAAAATAACAGCTATGTCTTTGTCATTTGCATCGACAAATACAAAACCGATACCTCTTTTTTAGCAGCCCATGTCTAACACAACTCTAATATCCACCTTTTCTGGTACAACTCAAACGCTGTTCAAAGCCAGTATTAATATTTCCAGTTCTGCTGAACATCCCCATTTTTTTCCGGTCTTGAAAGCCTCTAGAAAGGCAGACACTTTAAGCTGCTTGTAGCAAAAGAATTAAGTCTTCAAATTCGTCAAATGAAAGTTTAATCATTTTTTCTTTCTTTCCTTGGAATTTGATAGCATCGAGTTCCAATCATCTAGTTTTGAGTGCCTACCTAAAAATGCTGCAAATTTGTAAGGAGATCCTCGTGCTCCTGGCAACCATCCCAGTCCTTTAAGTAGATCATATAGCCTTCTTTGTCGAAATATCTAAATAGTCCATCGTATCTTTCTACAAGGACATGTAGTTCTATAAAGTCAACGTTAAAAGACACAAGAGTAGAGATACTAATTTTTCAGTTACACAAGGGTTCAGTTGCACGGGGGTTTAGTTATACGGGGATTAGGTTGCACGGTTGTTCAGTTACACGGGTTCAGTTAATTGGGATTCAGTTACACGGTGATTCAATTAGACACACGCCACAATACATATCATCTCGCTGAATTTAGGTGCGACGGAGGCAAACTATGAAGTCTACTTCATAGTTCCCAACTCATTGACGCTAATCTTTGTCATTTCACCCGTTGTCTTTGCATCCAAAGAATTGATGGATTCTAACGCATGGTCACGGGATATGAATTGAATTTGGCATTTTGCCTCTTAACTTTGAGCAGTCTATTGCAGAATGTTGGATGAACCCAGGCGGTATCTTATAATTACTGTTTCCAAAACTTGTGGCTTTTTGGGTGTGCGTGTAACTGAACCACCGTGTAACCAAACCCCCGTGCAACTGAACCCTTGTGTAACTGAACCACCGTGCAACTGAACAACCGTGCAACTGAAACCCCGTGCAACTGAACCACCATGCAACTGAATTCTCGTGTAACTGAACAATCGTGCAACTGAACCACTGAACTCAGTTTTTCAGTATTCTAAAAATATTAGGCAATATCATTGGGTAAAACAAAAGGTATATTCTGTACTTTGTCAATCTTTTTGTATTTTTTTGTTTTTTACAGTCATGATATAAACGACTGCGAAGATCATTAATAAAAAAGCTGTGTTTTATTTATGCAAAAAATGAAGAAGATCCGATGTCACAAACCATTAAAATTGACTTATTTCTCTTTTTTTTCAGACGAACGAAATATTCTGGACGTTAAGTAATGAGCATACGTGCTGAAAATATTTGACCTTTGTGAATCTAGATAACAAATTTTGATCAGATGTCTTTGAGGAGATTGCGGCTAAAAAGGATATGGGAGTGGGACTAGTTGCACTCCAGTCTTTTTTTCAACATTCCTTCAAAATGCCCTAAAATTAAAAACTTCATACCCTCAGGTTTAAACCCTCAGCTGTTCTCAACACATTGTAGATACGTCGTCTTGTAAAACTGAATGCAAATAGTACCTTTTGATATAGTTGAAGATACTCCTAAATATTTTCAAAACGACATGGTGGCTGATACCATGGGCGTAGGGAGGGGGGCGGGGGGGGGGGCAGCTGTCCCCCCCTAAACCTTCAAATTTACATTAGAAATGGCTGAAAAAGCAGATGGTTTGGAAAAAGTAGTTGATAAAACTCCATCACACTATTGACTGCCCCCACTCCTAGACAATATCTGCCCCCCTAGACAATATGCTGCCTACGCCCATGGCTGATACCATCAGCTATTGTAAATATTGTCGGTATTTTCTTTTCACAACCAATAAAGGAAAAAATGTATCTTGATTGTGTTTGGCATTCTTCTTGACATTTCCCTAAGGCTTGACCTCAATGCTTCATGTTTTATCTATATTTATAGGATCAAACATAACCTCTTTTGTTGAAAAAAAAACACCTTGTATGTTAACAATAGGCAACTTGCATAACTTACAGCCTTTTCACTAGGGCTAGGGATTGTGAGCCCTGGAGGCATAGTTATTTAACCTTGGACCCGTTTTAAATAAAACGGCCATCTCAAAGTCATGGATCGGACGTATTTCGAGAAAAATAGGGTGGGGGTAGAAGCCCTTTGATCACTTTTAACTCTCAAAGAGTGCACTAGAACTTTTGATATCCAATCGAATAGGCCCCCCCCCCCCCAAGTCCCATACAAAAATCTTTTTGATAAACCCCTTATGTATTAACATTAAGTAATTAGCTTAACTTACAGCCCTTGCTAGTGGGGAGTCAGGTATTACTCTGGAACCTACATAATTTATGCATGTTTTTATGGTTTTTTCCCCTGAGAATGAAAAAACAGGATTTTTCTCACTTTGATGTATTTTCATGGTTTATCGATTCTAATGGGGTCAATGACACGTCAATCAAGGTTGATTTATTTGTTGTTTCCAAGTGTAATGACTCCGGGGTGAAGTTTGCACATGTGCATTAACAGGGGAGAGATGTATTGATTGCGTAATCGAAGGAGAAAGGATTTCCGAGAAATTGATTGCTTAATCAAAGGGGATAGGATTTCTGAGAAAATGATTGCGTAATCGACTAGGACAAGAGGGGAACTAAATTTCTGAGAAATTGATTTACATAATCGGTGGGGGGAATGTATTGATCTGATAACGGGAACAGGATCACGTGTCTCCTTCTAAGCCAATAAGGAGTCGGAAATATTAGCGGAAGAGGATTGCAGAGAATATAAGGAAAGGAATTTTGCTACAGTTTTTATTAGTCTGTGAATAGAATTCAAAGGAGCGAGAACAGTTTGACTTTACTCATTTGAATATATTTGTGCAGATGATGAGTAGAATGTTTACACTATTAGAAGTTGATAGGGGAGTTGGTAGCAGCAGCAAAAATACAAGAGCATCAAACATTGCGATGGAAATCACGAGAGGATCACGGCTTTGTCTGGAATGGGATGAAGTATATGCAAGATATGTGATATCCTTGAGCAAATTTAAAATGGAGGATCAATTATGCTTCGCTGCAAAAGTTGATATAACGAATGTGAATAGACTTCAATGTGCTTTAAGTGCGTTAGTGAAACATATCGAAGACAATAAACTGTATCGCTAATTGTTCATGTCTATTCTTATTGTTGTAATTATAAAATAAAATTGTTTCGAATTCGAGAATGTTCCCTTTCTTTTTGTTAGAATGTTAGGCTAACGAATCACGGTCAGTCTAGAGTCAGCAGTCATAGTGACAGGATTGAAAAATGAATAAATTTGAGAGAGATAGAATTTGAATAAAATAAGCGTTTATGGAAAAACATTTTATTTTGGATGACGATTTTCTAGACTTATCTCTTCAACACGGGATTTTCTTACGGGAAACACTTGACATTGTAATGAAACCTGATTCCCCCTCCCCCATTAGACTATTGTATGAAGCTTTGTCGATTTGACTCAAGTGCTTATACTCAATTTATTGATATATTAATTGGAACAAAGCAGAATAATATCATGTATATACTTTTGAAAACATTGCCATACATTCAATGTAGATGGCTCCCTCACTCGAAAGAGGTGACGTCACAGAGTTACTCCTCTCACCTTACCTACACCCCGAATTTATCGAACGAGGATGATCAGTTTCGTTTTAGCTGTGATAGAGTTGACATCGGAAACCAAAAAATGTTCTATACATGTCCACTATGCATGTACACTCTTGGCAGTTGGAATCAATGTGAGAATTGTACAATTATTGATGGCTATAATGAAAAGTGCAAATTATGTAATCCTTGTAAATTGCATAGAGGCTATGCTGTACAAATTAAAAGATGTGATTCATATCTTGAAGGGATTTGTGACTCTCACCCTAGAGGACATCTGTGCTCCAATTGTCACTTTGACAAATGTGATCAGTGGGAGAATACTTACCCTGCCATGATTGGAAAGAATCCCAAACGTGATTTTAGTTTATTTCTACGAGATTGGTATCGTCTTGGATTTAAATTATTCTGGGAGGAAGAATCTGGTCTACGATTCAACTGTTGGGGTAACAAGACAATTTGGTTTTTACGTCATCGTTGTGACGACACTGCCTATTATGACTATAAGCCAAGTGATTTTTATTTGGCAGTCACCGAATGTGATTCACCATTTGAAAACACCGTATGTGATATTGCTTCAAATAGACAGATTGAAACCCGTGAATTTCATAATATGAATGCAAATAGTATCATTGACTATACAAAGAGATATGACAAGAGTGAAGTTACATTATACTGTAGAAAATGTGACCCTGACTTCGCAGCCAATCAAGGTCAATATATAGTGAATTCAAATGATTTACCGGCATTAGTGGTTCACGACAGTTGCCTATACACCGAAGAAGAAGAAATCTAAAGTGAAGATTTAAAGACATTGTTGCATATATACATTATTATTAATAAACAAATTCACATAAATTTTTTAAGCACTTTACTCTTAGGGCACTGAAATCAATATTATACAGGTCTGAGAGGATATTTTACACTAGAAAGTCTTTCAGACGTGGATTGTCTACATAAATAATGAAAAACTGCTTGTAAGTATAGCCAAGACATCGGAACACAAAATATAGTAGTGCATTGAAGCCACAGCCTTTAGTCGTCAGATCCTGCACTCTCCTCCGATTTTGAATAATAGTTTTCCCACAGCTCTCAATATAGTTGCTGATGTGGGGAGTGTAGAATGTATAGGGTAGATCAAGAGGATCAAAAAATTCAATCGTCATCATTGTTTGAAAGATGCATAGCCAATGATCCGTCAGCACCGTCGACGGACTGCTATAAACAATAATTAGGGTATTGTTGGCACTTTGAATTTTTCCAAGAAAGTCCGAGGGCAGACAATAGGATTCGTACTGGGACATGCAGGGATTCATATTAAATACATTGATTATTTGACTGGTGTTCATGATGCCAAGTTTAGTAAAACACTACCTTCAGGAGTGATTTCCCAATAGGTTTCATATTGATTTAGTGAGATTAGTGCAATACTCTCAACTAATGGGTCGGCAAATGTACACTCTAAACGCACACTCCCCTTACGTACTATACTCATATCCTGGGTGCCAGACAAATCCAATGCAATGATACCATGTATTTTAGCAAACATTTCTTCGGTTATACCATTTTCAAATAGTTGGGAATCATGATCTAGGGTTTGCATGGTCAACTCATACAATTTTCTATAGGATTTATCAAAAGATAGATTAAAGAGTGGGATGCCATTTACTTTGCAGACAAGAGATGAAAGCTCAAACATTTCAAATTTATGTGGGCATCCAGTCCACGATCCTATTGCACTAGCGATTTTTACAAAGGCCAAAGCGAGTTTTGACGGAATTTCGCCATTGATAAAGGATGAGTCGGTGAACGTGCGTGACCCCATGGCAATATGATGTTGATTGGTGATTGTATGAGGAACAAGTAGTTGTATATTATTTCCACTGGCTCTCAGTTTTTCCACTGCCAAAGCAACAGAACTTATAACTTGTTGTTTGCGTACATAAAGTATTGCCGAGGTGAGGGAGAGAGTCACATCAGGATTGACCTCAAGTTCGTTTCTCACTATAAAATTTGATGGTGCAAGCGTCAATTTTATATCCACCTTAACATTGGGTGGTAGCCATTGGGGTATATTAAATTTCATGAGTTTATTTCATGATATGCTTTTCCAACTAGATGTAAGTCACTAGTTGTAGCATTTTAAGTGCATCTGTCCTATCAGTATTAATAATATATTCATATCCATTGGAGTTGCCTCTCGATTCCTTGTATGACTTGGGTGTCATCAGCATGAATTGCATATAGCTTATATAACTTGAGAGATTATTGCTTGTGCTCACCAGCGTGCCATTGATGTAGACACTGATTTGACGAAATAAATTATGTAATATACAGTTTTCATAGGATATTCCATCGGCCCGAATTGGCAATGTATTATTGGATTTCCGGACTTTCATTTGTAAATCTATAAATGTCGAAGACATGTCCATAAAGTAGTCTTCATTAGAATAAATTTGAAAGTGGATATTATCGGAGAGGGGTTGTTGAGGATAAAATTGTTCATAGTATCCATGCTTGACACTCACATCAACATTTTCTGCATTGAATAGATTCAATGAGGAGGTGATTGAAGGTTGAGAATCCTTATGCGGTAGGTAGGACATCTTAGGAAAAGAAATCTAGTTTTGATCTACAATTCTGTTCCTGGGTCTTCTTCTTCTACTGTTTACAGTGCGTGTCGGCTTTTTGCTTCTTTTCTTTGACAGGGGTGATGTTTTTTGTTTCTGACCTGAGTAGAGACTGGTGAGTGATGCATTGTTTCTCGACCTTTTTAAACCTTTTCCATTTTGTTTTATCTCTCGCCAAGGGTTCGCGCACTGGACCTAAGATTTTCCGTAGCACTTTTTTAAAATTCTTTCCAGAGCCCCAATCGTATAGTGTAGAGGATGTAAAATCTGTTGCAGCCGGTACAATATATTTTCTAGCCAGAGGTAGTGAAGAGCGAAACAGCTTAGCAAACCAACTTCCAAGACCATAGCTAGACATTGACGAGCGACCTTTGTAATAGTCCATTCCATTGCCCTGTTGTCTTGGGCCAAGAGTATTAACATAGCAGTCAATATCAGGCAAATGAATACCACTTTTCTATTAGACATCTTGTTGTTTAATGGGTCAAAAATGGCATGCAATCACAGCTAAACCTTTTGATATTGCTAGGGGATCACCTAATTCAGTTCTTAGTGTCAGCTGACAGAGTTCCAAATAGGAAGTGCTTACGGGGATATACTGAAGATGCTTTATATTGCAGTGGTGAATATATTCTTGGTTGGTTTTTCGTTCAAGAACCCGTAGGAGGGGAACATTGCAATTGCCAACCCGGGATGTTTCCACAAATGAAGCGTAGAGAAATATACAAGTGTCCGTGGAGAAGGCAGGCGGGTAGTCTGCAAAAATAAAATTAGTGTTTCCAGCACTTTTACCGTTGAAAATATTACGCTTAAAGCCAAGATTATCCTTTAGATTATCATTAAGAATAACCTTTTCATTGGCAATAGGCGAAATAATGTAGATCTTGCCCTCCTCCTTCTAATAGTTGAAAGGAAAAGCTCCTTTTTTACGAGCGGAAATTCTTTTATTAATAGAACGACATAAATCATTCATACAGGTGAGTTCCTAATGCGGTAACTCAATATATGGATAATTCATCCAATTGATCTTTTGAATTTGTTCTTGATCACCTGAGGGTGGCGGTGGCCAATCATAGGGTCTAATTTTCATTTCATATTTACGATCCTTTCTCAGGATGTCATAGGTATTTTTGAGAATACACTTAACAAGAGCCACTTCATACTTTCCATTGTCGTCGAATTTGATAGTGGGAAAGAGTTTCGTCCAAAAATCGTTTGTTCTATTCAAGTAATTGTAAAGAGGATCAGAAACATTGGACATCAAAGTCACATAGAAATCATTGTGCATTGTCAATGTCTTCAACACCAATCCAAGAATCAAAATCAGAGTTGTATCATAGCCAGCGAACAAGCAACTGCCTCTTGCCCCTACGAGTACGACTCTTTAATATCTTTTCAATTTGATAAATTTCACTAGAGTTTCTAACTTTTTGTAGTTTATGTTCATAAAAACCGCCGAGAATCTCATCATTTCTGGTGTCTCGCAGTCGATATGTCGTTGGTTCGGTGTCTAGGATTTTGGACACTTTAAAAAGTTCAGTGCTCCATAAATAATTCCCCTTTTCAAAAATATTGGTGGTTCTATTAATTCGAACAGTATCACCAACATTGAATTTCTTCTTCATATTTTTTTTCTTTTTCACTGGAATATTGCTTTAGAGAAGCATCAAATGTATTTTCTTTGCAATGAAATTCCCGAGGGCTTGAGTTGGACAGGGAACGATGGGGTCAATGGTTGTATATTTGCATGATTTTATCTAAATCATGAATAAAAGCAGCAGTATTTTTCAGTGTACAATATCTTGAAATTAATATACGAATCGTTCTTATCGATCGTTCAGCCAATGCAGCCTTTATCGGGCTGTGACTATGATAAAGTGTTGTATTATATTTCAATAGAACCTTTTGCACATGAGGATTAACAAATTCACTACCGCGATCTGATTGAATTTTTTTACAGCAATCCTGTTCAAGAATAATTTCTAAAGCATGAGCATCTTCAACACCTCTCTTTATTCGGAATGCAATGGCATAGGCACAATAACTAAAGAAAGGGACTGCCAACAGAATATATTGTTATGTAGTCTTTTGACCTCCTTCAATCGTGTCTAAAGCTAAAAGATCAGTTTGCATTATATGCAGAGGGAAGAAGGCTTTAGTTTGTCGATATTGTTGCCATGAAACCTGCGATTCCGATGCAGCGTGTAACTCATTTCATCTTCTAGACACTCTTTTTCTTTTTTTAATGTGCTGTCAGATGCAACTTTAGAAAGTGTCTTGGGGGAACTTAAGCTTCCTGCTTGACTAATATTTTCATAGAAATGCTTCAGAACTTCAACCATTTTGAACGCAAACACATAGCGTAATGTCCACTCCCCTTTTGCACACTGGAGGGTGAACCAATCCGTCTTCGTTTTTGAATAGCCACAGGTTTTATAAAATCATTGCTACTGCTGCTGCTAGTATTTTCCAATATTGAACCATCTTCTTTTTTAAATGGTGTTGGCGTTGATGGAGGACTATATTCTCTTAGTTCCTTTAGAATTTGCTTATTGCCAATAAGACTTTTGGGGAAGTTAGATGCATTTAGAAAGGTGTATAGATTATTATCAAAAAATAAAAGTCCTTTACGATTCGTCACCATATCACAAATTAAATCGACTAGATTATAACTTTTTCCCTGAACTTTCATTCGTTTCCCTTCGCTGTCAGCTTGAACTTGATCATCAGTTTCCAACATGAGACATGTTAATACTCTTTTACTCTGTTCTCGATAGATCACTGGCAATAGGTTTCTAATTGTTGACACTATGAAATTCAATTCCTTCTCCTTTGATTGCACTGTAGAATCTTGAGGAGATGTTTCCTGTTTACAGGGATCTGTTATCACGGCGGTGAATCGCTCACGATAACGTCTATGTTTGTCCACACGTTGCAATGCATCTTGAAGTAAAACTAGCTTTTTGTCATCGGCAATATTCTCATCATTAATGAATTTGCTTAGATTGTCTTCAAAATGTTCCATGGGTGAGAAGACAAGTTTAAATGGTGTCAATTTATAGGGTTTAGCCATTCTCTAGAGAAAACTGTTTACAAGTCCTGCAATTATCGGCAGTAAAAGTGTAAAAAAGCTACCACCCGCTTGAAGGAGACGCTTTTTTTTACAATTTTCCCCTTGTTTTTGCAAGCCAAGGCGCGTACAGTGGAACAATGTTGCTTTGTCTGTTGTCTAATACCTTCTGGCAAGTGTACATTGCCCTCAGTTAAATTTAAACAAAGCTCAGATATTAGATTAATGAAATCATTGTCAACACCATATTTGAGTTTAGCATTCCTGAGTGGAGGTTTTGAAGCGCCTAAAACGGTAAATAAATGCCGTTGTTCGTGTAGTTTCTTCAGTTTCATAATGGTAACTAATAGCTATTTCTACTGTTAACCGGAAGATATACAGTAATTTCTTTCTCGAAAATATCTGTGACTACACGTAGATCTTCGGGTGTGCTCTGATTAAGATCTAGCAAAATGTAGCCGTAGGGCTTATTTGTCGCCTGAGTGTACGCTGACAGCAGAAATTTGGGTGCAACGGGGTATATTTGCTTATTGGAAGTTATTAGCGAGCTAGAATCACGAACAAATCGATAGATAATATAGATGGTGCAATTCAAAGCAAGGGTTCTCATACATTTGCTCTGATGATAGAGGTTGTGTAGAACTAGAGTTATGGAAATGTGTTCATGATGAGAACGAACGGTAAACAGCTGTAGCATTTCCTGTGAGAACTATTCAATGGATTCAGCCAAATCATCAATAATCAGCCACGAGTTTGTTTCAATACTATTGAAAACATCAAGTCTCCGTATGAATTGTATTGGTATGGGTTTGGCAATAGCTTTTATTTGATCGTAGGACTCTCACCAAATACTATAGCAATAATAAATTTTCTTTGGCTTTTTCCAAAAACATTTTATTATAATCTTGAATTATTTTAGCTAAAAGTGTTGTTTTCCCAGAAATTGATGGACCACAAAGAAACAATCTGAATGGTGTCGGACTACAACTAACTGCAAACCATACTTGTCCAATGAACAAATAATAATTTTTCTTAGATCTATCTAGTACAAGAACAACAAAAACAATATTTCATTCATTTATTTGACATAAGAACTCTATTTGTTCAACAAGAACAACAACTCTATTTGTTCAAACATGAACAACATAAAAAAAACACTTCTGTTCAAATATGAAGAACAATGTTTATTATCAAAACACTACTGTTCAACAAGATCAACGACACTATATGTAAAACAATAAAACTTATTGTCATAAAAAAAAACTTTTTGTCCAGCAAGAACACTATTTGTAGACACACTCATTTTTGTCCAGCAAGAACTCACACATTTTTGCACATTAGCACAGTTTTTGTGCAACACTTAAAACACGAACACGAACTTAAAATAGCACAGTTGAACATTCTGAATTTAATACCCTCCACCCTCCGGGGAGCCGTGGACCAAAAGCCAGCCGCGGGCGGGACCCCCCACCTCACCCCCCGGGGGCTCTTTGGAAAAAACTGTATACAATAGTCGTCGTCACTGCTACAGGTTGGGTCAGGTTGGAGCATGAAAGGTTGGGTTAGGTTGGGTTCATTCATGAAAGGTTTAGGGTTAGGTTGGGTTAAGTTAATTTATGTCAGGTTAGAGCATTCAGGTTTGAGTAAGGTTAGGTTTGAGCATTCAGGTTAATTTATCCGGACCAAGTTGATTGTGATAGTCTATGCATTCAACCCGGTCTGAAATACGATAGTGGCCATGGGGTAGTACATTTACACCATTCTCGAGCACAAAGACTTTGTCAGATATGCATGACATTGCATTCTTTTCCACTCTTACAGCATAATTTTTATACTGTAGAGAGCGAATTGCAAGCACTTGCGCTCTCGGCACTAGGCTACTCTCTACACAGTCTCTGTACACACTTATGTTAAAATTGTTCTTTACAAAATGTGTAGGCACCCCTTTACACGCCTGCTTTACATCCCTGTTATGAGTTTCCACGCAATAAACTTTGGGACCCGGGAACACCCCCTTGGAGATCAAATCACTCCCCGACTCTGATTTTAACATGAGTAGTTGGTTGGGGGCCTGACCTTTCACCAACTCGGGGTAAAGGGATGGATTCCAGTTAGTAAAATCCATCCGCGAGTATATGTGTTCCCCATTTTCTAAATCCTCCAATAAATACCCGGTTTTAACTTTTAACAGCAGAGAATCTCTATCCCCATAGTAAACTTGAACCTCCCCTTCCCGTAGTCATTGCACCTTGCACACATTGTAATAAAACGACAAAATGAGCTTTTTGGAAATTTAAAGTACTGAACTACCTCCTGCTATATTCTTGTTCAGTACCCCGTTTCTCTTTTTCCTGTGTAGAAGAACTATGCTTGTCTCTATGCTCGTGAAAGATATAAAATTGGGGTTAGCAATAATTCCTGCACACTCTTGAGGGTCAGTCACGACGTCGCAACGAGATCTGTTCCGTACGCTTTCACACATTTTGCCAAACACTGAATTTAGAATGAGCTTGTACATTTCCTTCTCTACTTTAGTGTTTGCCCGAGAGCACTTATCAACAAAGGTGTCGATCAACGTCTTTAAGTAGGGTTTTTGATTGCATTGCAGGACCCTATGTATTTTGGTGACCTTGAAACCATTGTTCACCATCCAGTGCAAAAGCACATGATGAACAACGATATTCTCTTTAAAGTCCAGATCTGCAATCAGTTTTTGTTTATAGGGGGTCCAGTGCATCCCCATATCGTCAACCAATGATCGATTGTAGGGGCTCAGTGACTCCCTGGTCACTGGTCGATTGATACAGGGAAAAACAAAATCTCTGACTGAATCATGAAAAGCCAATGGAATGTGTCCGTCAATTTCAAAGAACCATCCTTGTGGCCTATTATACTCGACGGTGTTAATGTCGGGGAACTCACAAGAATTCTCAAGCCATTTATAGTTCCAATACGGCAAAGAGTAGTGAGACATTGCCGAGGGGTACAATGAGTTCATGTCCAAGAAAACTGCATTTGACTTTACACCGGTGCTGTTTTGTCTGCTTGGATCTGTTGACAAAACGGGATCCCCATGAAAAACATACCCACCCCTCATTTATCTTTCTACAAAAAAGGTGTTGATCTACATCATTTATTAAGCCTATTTACTCCCAACTAATTTTTAAAATCAATTCCATCACCAAATGTGGTGTGGAAAAATAATATCCTATATCTAGTCCAAACTCTGAATAGATTGATCTGTATTCTTGTAGACAATATCTAATAGAGTTAAAACATCAGTGGCCAAGTACAGTCTACAATAATCCAACCCATTTTTACAATTCCCCTTAGCCCACACCTTCTTGGCAAATTCATATTCCTCGGCTCTGTGTTCACGGTTGGTGAGTGAATTATAGAAACCTTGAATTGGAGGTAGTTTCTCCTCACTTAAGCGAGCGCCAGAACAGTAATAGTCGTATGCATATGTACATTTACAGGTCAATAGGTCATACATTTCACTGTCTGGAAAGTGCTGTTTAAGCAAAGGAAAACTATCAAAATTGTCAATTTTCTGCACTTGAAACAATTGACTCAATGCCTTGGAAAAAACTAAAAGAATCTAAAAACCTGATTTTATTCCAGCACGTATGCCCATTATTTACTACCTGCCATATAAACTCGAGAAGCACTAGCTTCTCTGCTGATTTGGGAATGATGTTATAGGTAAATGAATTATTTACCCATGGACTATCTCCTCCCCCTCCCTCCCTGTGCATACGTGCCAATGCCGGTAAAATAAATTTTAAATCATAATTTGAATTATGAATAAAAACTGGAATAAAAAAATGCTGGCTAACGTTTATGTTGCATGATTGATGCGCTACCCCTCTAAAATTACTTACACAGAGGATATTTCCTGCCACAAGTGATTGTGGTCTCTGACTTTCCCTTTCCCCCCTCTTTCCCTCTTGTCCCTTTATCCCTCTCTTCAAACTCCCCCTTACAAACCCAACATATTTATTTATTTTTAATCGCGAGACGATCCTCTGCAAACAACAACATCGGGTACAGGTTATTTTTCAAACGAGAAATAGCACCATTAGTGGTGCCAATTAATTTAGTCAGTGCCTTGACCATTCACTCTTCCTCATCCAACGTTTCAGCTATTTCTAACAACTACAAAGTGTTAGAACTGTCTCTTTGTGCGTGGGCATAGGAGACTGCAATGGCGCGATGTTCTTTCATTCGATTTGGAAATCGAGGATCGTTCACCTCTACTAGCTTCGCTTCACAGTCCAAAGAGCTTTTATTGCTCTGGAGGAAGGTATTTTGAAAATTTTGAAAGCGTAAAATGGCCCTATCCCCTGAAACCGTTTCCACTGACTGGTAGTCATGTTGTCTACAGTGCTTCATTTGATCCCGTAGTTTTAAATCGCTACGAAATCGCAACAGGCATGTTGGACAGTAAAAACGAACACCCCCACCCCTTTTTACCCTCCCCCATAACTCTACTGATGTCTGTAATAGGATTAAGATGGTCAATTGCATTGGGGTCACTAGGTGGTGTGTACAACAACCAAACCCACTGCTTCACCAATTCAATCGATGGGCCCTTTACTGGGAACACCACCCCCCTTCTTTTTAGAACGAACCCCATCCTCAAATTCAGTTTCATACTGAACCACAGTAACGCCGATTTTTAAATCGGCATTGACCTTTTCAAAAAAAAAATCAATAGATCTGAGCGTTACTGGTTATTTTCCCTCTAAACAAGAAAAATTTAATGTGGGAAAATCAGACCCCTCCTTCCCATGCACAGCCCAATAGTTTAAATTCGTGTTGGTAGCGTGATTTCGTAGAGGCTCGAATGCTGATATGAGGAAAGCATACTTGAAACATCTTTGACCTGTTCCAAAACAGATTCGTTGAACACCTTGACAACGCTCTATATCAGGATTATATTTTAATTCAATTGTCCTTCCTCCCCAATGCCCCCCTCTTAAAATAAAGTCTTTTTTAAATTTACAAATATTAACGCTTAAATTTTCAACAAATAAAACTAAAGACCCACTACTGTTTTCGTTATAATTCTCGAGATGGGCAATAATGTGGCCTCTCCACTCTATAAAAACATCCACAAAATTTTCAAATGTGGATAGACGACCAACATCTCGGTGTGTAAATAATGATGATAAACCTCGCTTTTTCTCTCATTTAAATAAAACACCTTTAAAACAATAGAAACCTTAATTGAATCCCTACCTTCCCACAACTGAATTTAGTTTTGTAGCAGTGCACGAATTCTATCTACATATTCATGGACAATTTCTACAGGGTCAAACACAAAATTACCCCCCAAAAGCAAATTAAAAGGATCACCAAAAGTTGCAGTGTAAACAACTATCGTATTTAAAATTGAGTTTGAGAGCTGAAAGTCAGGAAATGATGTAAATTGCGTATTGTTAGCCCCCTCTTGTATATTATCAACACTCCCTCCCCCGCATTGTTCAACAATAGGGCTATGGGAAGCCACTTTATTCGATTGAAGTGGGGAAATGTAATCAGTGGGGGGAGGGTTCCCTGTTAATTCATTGGTAAAATCCTCTAAAATTTGAAAAGTATTTCGACTCAAGTCCTTCTGTTAAACTGCGCTATTATCAACATTAAAATAATCGGCTAAAAAATTGTCAATGTTATCTGGTATTTCCATTGAATTCATATTCCATGTTGAATTGTTTGAGAGATCCAAAGATGCATCTTCTCCTTCAATTGATGAGGATGATGATGGTGAATAAGGTACTAATACAACCTATTAAGAAAAATAGCTTATTTTCAAAGTTTCTAAATCATCCCTATTTTTTAAGTTGGGTTATTATTTAGAATTCGCTTAGTAGCATTTGGTTCCCTACTCTATATATATTCTGAAAGTTCCACCTTAATACAATCTAAAAGATGACATAGAAGGTTTTGATTTTGTTCAAACAACTCCTCAAAAAATTTCATATTAATACTCTTTATCTACTTTGGAAAAAACATGATTTGAAATGGACAGAAAGTTGTAGAAGCAAGATTAAGCATTCGTTTACCATTGACCCTACTATGTCCGGGTTATAGTGCCTTTTTTGGTTTCGCTATGAGAATTCAGCTGGCTGAATGTATACAATAATTGACCTGATTCAAAATAGCGAAAAATGTCTTTTAATATCTCTGATACGCTTTTACTGTGATGAAAAGAATGGCCTAAAAAAGGGCTTACTTCTAAGCCCCTTAAAACTATGGGAAATCTTTAATATTCCAGCGAAAAATAGCATTATTAGTTTCAATTGGTGAGATAAAAGGCTCTCTAACAGTAAACTAGAAATTAGCTAAAAATATTATTATGAGGTTGAAAAGATAGCGAAGATGCCTGCAGTAGGCAGAGAAAATAGGAAAGATTAAAAAGAGCTGTTTCTTTGACAAGCAAAAAATTACATTATATTTAGATATCTCTGAGGGGAGGGAGCAGTGAAATTTAAAACAAGGGGTGTGGAGGGGGATTATAGCGAAAATAACATTTTAATATCTCTGTCACACTTTTACAGTGTTGAAAAATGGTGAAAAGAAAAGGCTAAAAAAAAAGTTAGAAGAAATAGGTAGATATTTCTATAACCAGGTAGAAAGTAGAGGTAAAAATGCTTGCATTTCCAAATTCTGCCTGCACTTGTGTGCCTGAAGGCCCTGGCAAAGCATGAAGGGGGGCAACCTCACGACCTGAAATAGACGTGGCAATTCTTGAAGGCCCTGGCAATACATGCTGGAGGGCAACCTCACAATCTTTTGCAGCCGGGCCAGCGATATACCTGCTCGTGCAGCCGAGGCTGTAACTTGACGAGGCAGCATTGAGGCTCGATGAATAGGGGCTTGCATAGATGTGATATCTATGTTGCTGGCTTGTACAGCGAGGTTCTCCATCCTTGTGGGCCATTGTCTTTTTCGGTTTTTGATCAGAGTGCATAGGGGCTGGCACTGATGGGACTGCCTCACCCTCTCTTGCTCTCTTCGATGGAGGGGATACGCATTCTTCATGATTGGCCCTAAAAAGAAGAAAAAATTTCGTCTTAAATAATGATTCCTTCTTTTTAAAGAAGAAAAATTAGTACCCCCCGCTCCATGACCAGAATTTTGTCTAGAAAGCATTTATCGCAAAGAAGCCTCTCCCCTCTTTTCAGCAAAGCAAAAAAAAATTTTGCAAGAAATATACTAGGCTTAGAAATCAAACGTTTTTATTGCACAACTTGTGAAAAATAATTCCCTTGACAAATAGTAGTCTGCAGCCTTATGATAGAAATCAATGTTTCTATTTTTACCATTTAGAAAAAAAATTAAGTGTTTCAGCCTATATCCTTTAAAATAGAAAAAAGATTTTTAACACACAGCTTATAGGCCTAAAATTTACGATCTTAGGTTAAAAATGCTATTCAATTTACGCATAATAAAGCTATGTATCTTTTTCTTAAACCCGACCTCCTTACTTTTCACGTGAAGAAACAGTTTGTTTTTACCTTATAACGAAGCTGTTAGAAGCGAGGCATTGCCCCCCCCCCATATAAACACTGAGTACTCAAAATGGAAAATGAACACTAAATAAAACTGAAACCCATCTCCTCTTAACAATACCCCCCCCCTCTTTTTACAGAAAAAAGTTCCTCTCCCTTTTCAGTAAAGCAAAAGTAAAATTTGCGAGAAATAGGATATTTGGCTAATTTGATCAACTGATATCTTTTCAGTGAAACCTTTTGGTTAAGCCGCTATCGTAAGGATAAAGAAGCCGGATGTACTTTAAAGGGTGTCAGTAATGATCAGTTATTTAAATCTTTACGAGAAATCTGTAAATCAAGCCATAGCAGTGAAAACAGTATATTAAGGGATTGACAAAAAGTTAACTGACACTTTTGGGTAATTGTACAGAATTTATAAAAAAAACAAATAAAGTCGTAACCAGAGGGGGGAGGGGGGAGGGTTACATGGTAAAAAGAGCATATTTTAAGCTTTCTCTCGAGTATAAACAGTACATAGTGGAGTTTGTATTGTGGGGGGGATTATCCCCTGAATTTACAGGAGGGGTGAATGTTTTTAATTTTATTTGGAAATAAACTAGGGAATTTAACTAAACTGAACTCACATTTTAAATCGATGTAGCCAAAGCTTCTGAGTCAATAATATCCGATGATTGTTCCATGGTATCATAGAAATTTCTGAAAGTTTAATCACAACGCATGTCCGTTATATACGAAATCTCAAGGGCTAATTGTGATGTGATGGGAAACCTTATGTAACTGGCTCCCTGATTGGCTTAGAGAAAGACACGTGATCCTGTTCCCGTTATCGCATCAATACATTCCCCCGCCGATTATCGGGTTTCTCAGAAATTTAATTCCCCCCGATTACGCAATCATTTTCTCAGGAATTCACTTCCCCTTCGATTACGCAATCAATTTCTCAGAAATCTTCTCCCCTTCGATTACGCAATCAATTTCTCGGAAATCCTCTCCCCTTCGATTACGCAATCAATGCATCTCTCCCCCGTTAATGCGCATGTGCAAACTTCACCCCGGAGTAATTACACTTGGAATCAACAAATAAATCAACCTTGAAAGAGAGGTCATTGACCCCATTAGAATCAATAAACCATACAAATACATTAAAATGAGAACTATCCGGTTTTTTCATTCCCAGTGACAAAAACCATAAAAACATGCATAAATTATGTTCGTCTTGGAACTCAAATCAACCTTGAAAAAGGGGTCATTGACCACATTAGAATCAATAAACCAAAAAAATACATCAAAGTAAGAAAAATCCTGTTTTTTCATTCTCAGTGACAAAAACCATAAAAACATGCATAAATTATTTAGGTTCCGGAGTAATACTTGACTTCCTACTTCTCTTGCTCAAGGAGCTTTTGGTGGAAGTATTAACCCCAGAGGCATAGTAATCTCACCTTTAAAATATTCGGAACAGTTTTTTTTTGTTTTTTTGATCGAATGCATTTGAGGAGGAAACTGTAGTTTAGAAGAATAGACTGATTTTCCTCTGATTACCTTTGATACTTCAAAACTGGACTTGAAATTTGAATTTCCACTCGAATGAACCTTCTCCAAAGTTTTTACGACCACCCATTCGGTAAAAACTTTCAATTTTAACAGTGGGTAAATTGAAATAGCCTACAGCCCTTGTCCCGAAGACTGTGGAGACTTTTGTTAATCACCTTTATTAATCATGTTTCATTACTCGATAAGATATTGAAAGTTTTAGTGCCCTTTTTAAAAGTCAAAAGTAATTGTAGGGTAGCCAGCCCCCTCCCCCAGGAAAAATACCTCCTGTGGAAAGTACCTCCGGGAAGTACTACCTCACGGAAAATGCCACCCCCTGGAAAACACCTCCCCGTGGAAAATCTCCCCCTGATAAATGCCCATTTCGGTTGGTTGGTAACTGCCAAGGGATTATAAAACAATTTCTACCTCCATCCTTCTCTCGTCTCTCCCTTAGGGCTAATTCTGTATTTATCCGAAAGCTCAATGAGAGCTGAGATGTTTTGGCATTAAAATGCACCCTTTGAGGTATCTCCCTCTCTTCCAAGTTACAAAACATCAGAGAGCTCCATTGCAGAAGTTTAAGTACATTTTTAAGTTTTCTAATTTGTCCAATGCTTACAGTTTAAACTTTTGAATACAAGTCTTGGAACAAAAAATATGAAAAGTAATCTTAATGCAATTTGGGAAACTAATACTGGATTCTAGAAACCCTAAGTAGAACACGGGCTTATAAAGTTTATGACGCTTTGTCTTGTGGAAATGGGAATCAGAAAAACTTGGTTTATAATAACAGAAAGTGGAACTAAAACAATTTTAATATGGTAGAATGTGTTTCTAAAAACTTTGGAAATCATTTTATATACGGATTTTTTAAGTGTTACAAGTAGTTCCTCTCGTGCAGTACTTCTGGAAGGTTTTTCTCTTATGTTTGTTTTCAAACCATGTATATAGACTTTGTAGAATAGCCTAAATGAATAGTTTATAGTAAAGGAACTCTTCGTCTATCTCCTCCCACGTGAACCCTTAGAACTGAAAGATTTGGCTACACACTTACGAGCACACGCATCCCAATATTAGATGATATCAATGTAAACCCAGACATCACAAGAAAGGAGTAGTAAAGGTTTACAACATATAGTGTTTGTTATTGGGACACATTAAACATTTTTCGGGTGGGAGTTTTCTGAAGGTGGGGGTTTTTTGGAGGATTTTCCATGAGAAAATATTTGCACGGAGGGAAGGAGGGAAGACTTACACATAAATTCCTCTTTTCCACTTTCCTTAGTATTTTTCAACCAAAGTAAAAAATAATAGATCTAAAAAAAAATATTCAACTTTGGAAAACCATATTTTCCGCGAGGGGGTATTTTCCAGGGGAGGGTTTTTCATTGATAGAGAGGTGAGGGGGGTAAACACCTAGACCCCTAGATGCCAGATGACAGGGCGAAGAGAACCTTAGTAGTAAGTACATATGGAATTCTACGACTTTATGTTCCTTCCGGTGTATTTCCACCACTTTACGTTCCATGTCACCTTTCCATGGCAGATTACCAGACAGATTATTGCTATTGTTGTCAATTGAATATGGAATTATACAAAACCTACCAGACAAGTTTCCGGGCCAACCAGGTATGTTTCTGGGCCAACCAGACAAGTTTCTGAGTCAACTCTTAAGTTTCTCCCTTTACGTTCCATGGCACCTTTCCTTGGCGGATTACCAAACTAGTTAATTGACAGTGTATAATATAGTCAAGCATGTTTTGAGAGCACGCGCGAAATTATGTAACTCAACATCCGTTTTTATTCATCCTAGAAACCCCGTATAAAATGGTCATGTATTGGAATTTAATGTTCATTATGTATTAGCATATTGAGCATTGTACACTGCACATTATTAACTCTGAAACAATGGATATTTCTATTTTCAATGTGAGTACAGCTTATTAAATTTTTTAATTTATTTCCAGATAAAAAGCATTTATCAGTAAATTCAAATTTCAGAGGGACTTAGCCCCCCTCCCCTCCAACAACACAAAACTTTAAAATATAATGAGTATATTCGATAGAAAACGCTAAGTATGCTTTTTCTATTATGTAAATAAAATCTCTCCTCCACGGCTATGTTTACAAGTTTTAATTGTTTTGAAACAATTCTTTTTTCGTTCAAAAATGTCCATTTTCCAATCGTGCGTTTAAGTTTAGTTTTTAAGGAAATGGCATATTTTCGTTCCAAAGCTTGGCTTTTTCAGGGTTTGAGTTGCACGGGAGTTGAGTTGCATGAGGGTTCAGTTGCATGGGGGTTCGGTTACATACGGACTCAGTTACACGGGGTTTAGTTAAATGTTATTCAATGGCAAAGTCTCGTTGGAAAATTGGAGTTCATACTTAAACAGTTCTATAAAGATCTATTTTTATGGAAATGGTTCATTTTTGAACCAAAACTACGCTTTTCTGACTGAAGATATACATTATAATCAGAGAAATGTGTTTTGATAGTATTTGCTATAGTCTCGCTGGAAAAAAATTGGAGTTCATACTTAAACAGTTCTATTAAGGGCTATTGCTATTGAAATGGTTCATTTTTGAACCAAAACTACGCTTTTCTGACTGAAGATATACATTATAATCAAAGAAATGCGTTTTGATAGTATTTTCTATAGCCCCGCAGGAAAAAATTGGAGTTCATACTTAAACAGTTCTATTAAGAGCTACTGCTACGGAAATGGCTTATTTCGTTCCAAAGCTGTGCTTTTTCATAACCAAAGGTTCACATCTGACCCAATGAAATGTGGGGGGTGTCAGAGAATTGTGTATTGATAGTATTTTCTATAGTCTCGCTGGAAAAAATTGGAGTTCATACTTAAACAGTTCTATTAAGCGCTATTGCTACGGAAATGGCTTATTTCGTTCCAAAGCTGCGCTTTTTCATAACTAAAGATTCACATCTGACCCAGCGAAATGTATTTTCTTGTTTTTACGGAAATGGCTTATTTTCGTTCCAAAGCTGGGCTTTTTCATAAATTATATTATGGGGGGGGATGTTTTTGAAATCCCCCTTCCCTCCAAACTCAAAATTTTCCAAAATTTTACTTTAAAAGCCTTTCTTTTTAAATATTTCTAAAGTGCTAAGACATAGAGCGCTACAAACACCAGAATAAACTTTAGAGGGCAATTTATCTGTAAAAGAGGGCTTATTATTTCCTTACTAAATTTTTCTTCTTTTTTAAGGATGTGGAGCTGGATTCATACAATTACCCTCCCTCAGAAAAGAGACCAAGATGGGGTGATATCACATCTATGCAAGCTACAAGAGCATCCATCATAAGTTATGCTAGCTCCATTACGAGTTCTCTGGACCAGCCAGGAGCCTCTCAAGCCAGTGTCAGCTCTGCACAAACCTCTATGCAACCTGGCAGGAAATTCAAGAGGGAATGGATGCTTTCTTATAATGCTTCAGCCTCATCTGGTCAAGATGGGAGGGACGCTCCTTTTCATGCTTTACCAGGGACTTCAGATGTACAAGTGCAGTCAGAATTTGTAAGTGTATATATATATTTTTTTTCTTTCCATATTTTCAAAAATAAAACAAATTTTCTCAAGCGCGTAACTTTCGATGAGTAAAACTTAAATTTGTTTCTAAACTATTCTATAATAATCCTATTTCATTGTCTTTCATTAGCATTAACCAAATTAGCAGTATATAAAAGAGTGGTTATAACACACAAGTAGCAAATAGCTTATCATACTTTTCTATAGATTTATAAAACCTTACCTGCAATTTCTCTTTTAAGCAAGATGTTTTCTAATGAAAAAATCCATTATTTCATTAAACAAACTCTATATAAACAAAAAACTACTATTTCACAGTTGACTATTGAACAAAAGCTCTTAAACTGGGATATGTTTTTGCACTTAGCTTTGCGCGTATTCGGTTCTTATCAAAATAACCCATCAGAAGAGTTGAATGTTAATCCGACAGGTATGAATTGAATGTTAATCGCTCGTTACAAAGTGAGTTTCAAATAACGCGAGAAAAAGGATTCTTAATAATTTCAAATGTGACAACGCAGTGATATCAAAAAACATGATTTGGGTGAAACCGTTTTAGACATTTTAGGCAATTATTTCGGCGAAACAGTTAAAGACATTTTAAAAGATGATTTTAGAAAACAATTTGAGGCTGAAACTCTAGGGTCGTTATAATAAACAAGTTCTATTTGAACAGTGTTGTGAAGTCCTCTACCCCAACTCGAAAGGGCTCCGATCCTCCTACCCCAACCCCGAAGGAAGCTCCCGTTTGTGTGTGTGTGTGTGTTTGTGTGTGTGTTTGTGTGTGTGTGTGTGTGTATGTGTCTGTGTGTGTGTGTGTGAGCGGTGCATGCGCCGCTTCTACTCGATAATTCATTGAGACAGTATAATGAACATTGCAAATTCAATAAAGGCATAATGATTGTTGTATTTGTGTGTGTGTGGGTGTGTGTGTGTGTGTGTGTGTGTGTGTGTGTGTTTGTGTGTGTGTGTGTGTGTGTGTGTGTGTGTGTGTGTGTGCGCTTGTGTGTGTGTGTGTGTGTGTGTGTGTGTGTGTGTGTGTGTGTGAGTGTGTGCGTGTGTGTGCGTGTGTTATTAACAAAATTTGTAATTTATTATACATTGTTTTGTAAATAATGCTATAAGCAAAAATTTGTAATTTATTATGCATTTGTTTGATAAATAATGCTATAAGCAAAAAAAAATTGATAAAAAAAGTGTGTTATAATTGTGATAAAACTTTCGTCAAAGAAAAAAAAACTTAATCCATTCATTTTCTAGTTTCAGGGGGAAGCTATGAAAACTTCTGCCTTCCCCGGTCCGGGACTTCAAAGTATCATGGGTAATTGTCCCCTCTCACCGGGTGATGATGATGTTAGTGAAGGTACGTTATTTGGTATCCCCCTGGATTTTCAATTTACAGCTGAAGAAATGGACGGCCTTATGCAAATTGTTGGGCCTAACTCTTTCGGGGACACTTTTGACGACAACTTTACTATTAGTGAATTGGATCCTGTGCAAATAGATGCAGGACATGAAAATAGTGCTATGTCCCCGGAATTAAGTGAATTTTATTTGTTAGAGTCTGCTCTATGTCAATTACAAACATATAGGGTAGATTTTAACCTTCCCGAGGAAAACGCGGTTGAAGGGAGCATTATTTTAACAGACCCTGTAAATGTTCTCCATAGCTACATCGACAGAATTCGAGCACAAATTGAGATTAAGATTCAGAAATGGGGAGGGGGGGGATCAAGGGGGAGTTAAAGCATCAGTGAATCAAAAAGTTTATTTACAAAAGGGGACATCCGGGGATATTTTTTATTTTAATTTTTCAACTGGCAACCAGACTTTTTACCCTGGTCTAAATGAATTTGAAAATAACTTTTTCAACTGGGTAAATAAATTAATATCAACTTTGGACACGTTTAATGAGAGTGGAAGTGGGTCCACCATTTTATACATTGAACACATTGATCTGAATCTCAGTAGTTTTAAAAAAAACTT
Source organism: Artemia sp. Qi Xiang Cuo (assembly GCF_049724085.1). Taxonomy (NCBI): domain Eukaryota; kingdom Metazoa; phylum Arthropoda; class Branchiopoda; order Anostraca; family Artemiidae; genus Artemia; species Artemia sp. Qi Xiang Cuo. Next base: position 21,640,698 of record NC_142806.1, read on the forward strand.
TATTTTAAGGGGGGCGGGTAATCTAAAAATAAAATGCCACCCAGATTTGTCGTCTAACAAAGGGGTTCAAGGTTTCAGATTTGAAACGGAGCTGCAATGCTTTAAATATGTGGTTTTAGCAGCAGCCCATAAAACATTATATAATAAGTCATCAATGAAAAATCTCGACGAACTTGCACGTAACGGTGGAAAAAATTTCCCTAAAGTAAATTTTGATTGTTTAGAGGGGAAGTATTCGGTGTCTTTGAAAGAAATAACCATATTTGAAAAAGCGAATGAAAATCTTGGGTTGGGGGTGGTTGTTCTCCAGTATGACACGGAATTTTTAGATGGGAAAAAAAAATAAAAAAGGAGTTTTGTATTCAGTGAGGAAACCGATGGTAGAAAATGTTAAAAATTGGGTTTGGGTTATTTACGAGCCTCCCAAAGATGTAAATTCCTATGGTCATTTTTTCCCTGTTACAGCAATAAGTCGACTCCTATCCCAAGGCACGAAGAAAGGAGAAAGTCTCTATTGCCCCATGTGCCTTTCCTTATTTCGAAATGAACAAACATTCTCAGACCACATGAACCATTGCAAAATTCACGGGAATCAACGAATAGAAATGTCGGCAGAAGGCAAAGATACTTTACAATTTGAAAATTTCCAGAATTCCCTGCTAAAAGTTGATAAAATATCTTTAGATTGTGAAACAAGACTGGTTGAGGTATCAGACCCATCAAGGCCAAATATAGTCAAGGAACACAAACTAGTTGCGTGTTCCTATGCGCACGCCCGTCGCCATTCAAACAATAAAATGCAGTTGGAAGAGTTTTTTTTTTGGCTTTGGATGAGGAGGGTAGCATGGAAAAGTTATTGGTATCTTTAATAAAAACAGCAAACGGCGCAATTTCACGATTGCGTCACACCAACTACCCAATGACATTTTCAGATAAAGAGCAACTGGCACTAGAAAAGGGGACAATTTGCTGTGTTTGTAGAGGTACTCTTGCCTCAAAAGACGCGGTCCAGGATCACGACCACCTTATTGATCCCAATTCAATGGGAAAAAGTAACTTTCGGGGGTGGGCTCACAATTCATGTAATTTAAAAATTAAACAGCAACTTTTTCTTCCGGTTTTTATACATAACTCTAACTCCGATCTTAAGTATGTGCTACCAGCATTGGTGCATCTTCAAAAAAATGGAACAGTGGATAATGCATGGATTATAGACAGCTTCTCTTAAAAAATCATAACTAAATCATCGGAAAAGTTGCTGTTTTTGGACTTTAGTTGGAAATTTGTTGAAGCCGACGTTCAGCGCACGAATAAATGTTGCATTTTAGTTTCATAAAGTTTTTTCCCCATCTCATTCAGTGACCTCATTTAAGTGCAAAAGCGACCATGGTAGCGGCACTTACCCTTTCCTTAAGCAGGAATTTTCAATTGGCGTATATGAGTCGTTAAAGGTATTGGACATCAATCCCTACGACTTCTGTCGTTTCTTGTAGAAATCCGAAGACAAAATAAGTCCTTCAATTGAATCGTTTTATGACAGTCTACACGATCTTAGGTTCACCCTCGAGGAACACAGTTTTTCTAAAAAAGTGTGGTCAGAGGAGGGTTTAAAAATGGGTTTGACTATTGCAAGCTGTATTTGTCGAGTTACGTGTTAACTCTCTTAGACATTATGTGTAAAAATACGGATAAAATCTATTAGGAATTTAATCTTGATTTGGGCTATTATTTTTCATTTCCTCATCTAGTGATGGAACTCATCCTAAAAATTAGTGGGGAAAAAATTGAACTAATCACAGACATTGATCAGCATCTGTTCATAGAAAGGTCAATGAGGGGTGGATTTGATTTTCACGGGGATCATATCTTGGAAACTGATCCAACAGGAGAGAAGACGGGGACAAAATCGGATGCAGTTTTCCTTGATATGAATTCTCTCTACCCCTCGGCCATGTCCCATTATGCGCTACCTTGCGGTGACTATAAATGGCTCAATGACCCTCAAGCTCCCCATTTCCCCAACATTGACAGTGTTGAGGAGAATGGGCCGGTTGGATGGTTTTTTGAAATTGATGGGGAGATACCAGTCGAACTTCACGATTCAGTAAGGGATCTTGTTTTCCAGTGCATCAATAGACATGTGACTAAGGACTCTTAGAGTCCCCGCAATAGGCGTTTAGTCAAGGTAGACGGATTGGATTGGTCAGCTTCAAAACAAAAACTTACGGCTAATCTTCTGCCGAAAAAAAAATATAGTTCTACATCATGTAGCTTTAAAATTGACGTACAAAAACGGTTTTAACGGCACACCGGTTCAGATAGAACTCTCGTTTATCCAAAAACCCTAAATGAAAGCTTTTGTTTATACTTTATTCAAAAAACATTGTCCAGTGCAGACGAAACCTGAAACGGAACTGTATAAGCTCATTCTGAATCTAACTTTCGGTGAAATGTGTGAAGGTGTTCGCAATAGGAATCGTTATGACGTCGTGACCGATCCCGAACAATGTGTTCAAATTTTTGCCGATCCAAATTACACTTCCTTCACAATCATTGGCCCGGACATGGTACTATTGAATAGGACAAAAAGACGCATTGTCTTGAATAAAAATATTGCTGCAGGCAGTGCGATCTTGGAGATCTCTAAAAAGCTCATGCTGGAATTCTACTACAATGTGGCTAGGGTACAGGGGCTGGAAAAGGGGCAAGTAGAGGTCTGCTACGGGGACACGGATTCTCTACTGTTAAAAGTAAAAACTCCAAATCAAATTGATGATTTGGCGCACGGTGAAAGTATCAGCTCATGGATGGACTACACCAATTGGAGTAGTCTTTACCCAGAGCTAGTGAAACGTCGGGCACCAAATCAGCTTTTATTTTTTAAATCAGAAACGGGAAGCGACTTGATTTCCCGTGGTAGGTTTGTAAGTCCGAAGGTGTACTTTATACAGACAAACGACGAGGAAATCAAGAAACGTTGCAAAGGAGTACCCACACGCTATGTAGATAAAAATTTCGACATGGACATTTATAGGAATTGTATTGTTCAAAATACAATTCCAAGAGCCAAATTGCTGGCAATTCGTTCTCTCAAATACAGGAACTTTACTGTAAATGTAGAAAAAATTGCCATGAGTATCATCTTCGACAAAGTCTGTGTTTGTCAAGATGGTGTGACAACCCTCCCCTTTGGACACTATTTAATTCAGACCGGGCCGAATGTGTTGTCCATAGGGAAAGTCTCGGTTTAAATAAAGTCCTGTAAATTATTTCCTAAAACCTTTGGGGGGGGGGGGCGGCCGCCAGCGGGGGGCACACCTCCACCATCAAAGTTATATTTTTTTACTTAGAGCAGATTTTTGTGCTTTTGTAAATGTTTCATTAAAAAAAAGTGATATTATTTCAAGTAATTTAATCTTATGTTGTATTTTTTTTCTATAAATAAACAAAAAAAAGTATTTATTTAAGTGTTTTTTCTCTGTGTGCCTATGTAAATGTTGTATTTTTTATTATAAATAAATTTAAAAAAGAAGTGTACTTTCTCATGTTTAATGTTCTTTTTCAATGTATTGTTACTTTTTTTATTCATATAATAAAAGAAAATATGATTCTTTATTCGTCTTCTTCTTCTTATTATTATTCTAGAACAGAGTAGTAGTAGTAGGGAAATTATTTAGTCACTAGACAATTATGGTCTACAGTTAGTTGTCCAGGTGAACTATTGAAGGGAAACTGTATCAATTTAAAATACCATACAGATCGTTTCAGTGTGGGCCATCATTGTCAGGCAAAACTACACTCTTAACGAAAATCATAAAAAATTGTAATAAAATTTGTGGAAAAGCCGAAAAAAAAATACTATTGTTACAGTTTTTGGCAGGAATCATACAATAAAATAAAAGCAATTGGCACTGCGGGGTTGGTGCATATACAATTCATACAGGGACTTGATGTTTTCGGCATTATTAAACCAAACTCTTGGCTTATCATTGACGATCTGGCTGAATATATTGAACAATGGTCCCAGGAAATGCTGTAATTGTTCACTGTTCGCTCTCATCATGAACAGATTTCCGTTACTCTGGTTCTACACAATCTCTTTCATCAGAGCAAATATATGCGAACACTTTCTTTGAACTGCACCTACTATATCATCTACAGAGTTGTTCGTGATTCTAGCTCGCTAATACCACTCAATAAACAAATCTATCCAGGTGTCCCTAAATTTCTGCTCTCAGCATACAATCAGGCAACTAATAAACACTACAGTTATATCCTATTGGATCTTAATCAAAATACACCCGACGATCTGCGTGTAGCCACAGATATTTTCGACAATGAAATTACAGTATATCTCCCCGTGAACGCTAAAAAGACCTATTAGTCGCTATCATGACACTGAAGAAACTACATGAAAATAGACATTTGTTTTCAGTTCTAAGCACTTCAAAACCTCCGCTTAGGAAAGCCATACTCAAACATGGTATTGACAATAATTTCATTAATCTAATATCTGAACTTTGTTTAAATTTGATCGAGGGTAATGTTCAACTGCCAGAAGTAGTTAAGCAACAGGCAAAGCAACATCGTTCCATTGTACGTACAATAGCCTCTAAAAAGAAAGGAAGGAATTTTAAAAAGCAACAACTTCTTCAGGCTGGCGGTAGCTTTATCACAATTACGCTACCAATAATTGCAGGGCTTGTAAACAGTTTTCTCTAGTTGGCAAAACCGTGTAAATAGACTCCAATAGAACTTGCTTTCTCACCCGTGGAACACTTTGAGAACAATCTGAGTAAATTCCTTGACAATGAAAATATTGAGGATGATAAAAAACTGCTTTTACTTCAAGATGCACTTCGTCGAGTGGACAATTACAAGTCCTATCCATCGAAGCCCACTGCTGCTGGTATTGATCCCAAAAAAGAATAATCTCCTAATGAGTCTGCTGGAAAAAAATAAAATAAGGAGTATTGGTTTTAATTTGTTTTTAAAATTGTAATTATAATGCCCCTAAATTTGCTTGAAAAAATAACACGACTCCTAGTTTATCTCATGGAAAGCGATCATATTCAAGTTGAGAGCAATGGGGAAGGGATTATAATTCAGGGCAAGAACTATAATCTACTTGATTTAATGTATGACATGGTTACAAATCGTAAAGGACTAATATCATTTGACACTCATCTATACAACTTTTTAAATACATTAAACTTCCCCAAAAGTCTTATTAGCAATAGACAAATTCTAAAAAAATTAAATGAACATGCATCATCATCAACAACAACATTGACACCATTAAAATATGAACATGAAGAAGAAGAAGAAGATTTTAAATCAATTTTGGAAAATACTAGCACACCACTGATAGCTAGTTAAAAGCGAAGACGTATCAAGTCAACGTCACCAATACCACCAACAGCCAGTATACAAAATGGTAGCAGACATTACACAACGTTTTTACATTCAAAATGGTTGAAGTTCTGAAAGGTGTTTATGAAAATATTGGTGAGGCGGGGAATTTAAGTTCCTCCACCACTCCTTCCAAAGTCACTAGTGTTCACACTAAAAGTGTACAACACTATCTACAAAATGAATCAAGTTACACTCTGCATTGAAATCATAGACTTCGTGCCAATCAATATCGAAAACTAAAGCCTTTTTCCCATTGCATACAATGCAAGCAGATCTCCTGACTCTAGATGAGATTCAACGACGTCACAATACACCGTACAAGTACATTCTACTTGCAATCAGTGTTTTTAGTCGCTATGCAATTCCATTGCGATAAAGGAAAGGTGTTGAAGTTGCTCAGGCCATTGAAAGTATTCTCGAACAGGATTCATATAAAAAAAATTCAAACGGATCGCGGTAGTGAGTTTGTTAATCCCCACGTTGCAAAAGTACTAGAGAAATATAGTACACTGCTTTATCATAGTCACAGTCCTATAAAGGCCGCATTGGCCAAACGATTGATAAGAAGTATTCGACTTTTAATTTCAAGATATTGTACATTGAAAAATACATCGACTTTTATTCATGATCTAGATAAAATCATGTTGATTTATAATCAACGACCTCATCGATCATTGTCCAACTCTACGCCAATGGAATTTCATCATTCTGATCATGATACAATTGACACCTTTCTTAAACAGAATTCCAATGAATCAAATGTCAAGAAGAAAAATAAATTCAATGTTGGTGATACTGTTCGAATTAATAGAACAACTAATGTTTTTGAAATAGGGAATTACTTGTGGTCCATCGAACTTTTCAAAGTGACAAAAAATCCTAGACACTAAAACCATAAATTATCGCCTTCATGATACTAAAGCTAAAGAGATTTTCGGTGGCTTTTATGACTATGAACTACAAAAAGTTACAAATGCTACTGAAATCTGCCAAATTGAAAAGATATTAAAGACACGTACTCGCAGGGGTAAGAAAAACTTACTTGTTCGGGGGCTAGGATACAACTCTGATTTTGATTCTTGGATCGGTGTTAAAGAAATTGACAATGCCCCATGATTTCTATGTAACTTTCCTGTCCAAAGTTTCCGATCCTCTCTACAATGACTTGAATATGACAAGTGATTTTTGGACAAAACTCTCCCCCGCCATCAAATTTCACGGTGCATATGAAGTGGCCCTTGTCGAATGTATTCTCAAAAATACCTATGACATCCTGAGAAAGGATCGTGTGTATGATATAAAAGTTATACCATTCGATTGGACCCTCTTTGTTGACTATGAATGGGTTGAAGCACTTAAATCTAGCAAATATCCACATGCCAAATTGAAATATATTGAATATGATAATATGGGAGATTTGTATCGTAAAATCAATAGAAAAATCTCATATCGTAGGAATGGTACATTCCATTTTAATTATTCATTGGAACATGATAGGATTTACATTAGCTCACCTGTTGACACTGAATTAACTATTCTCGATGATAATCTGTTAGACGTTCTTGGCTTTAAATAGAATATGATCAATGGGAAAAACGCTGGCACCGTTTACAGGATGGATCAGGTTATTTTTGCTGATTATCCACCTCGTTTTACCTCAGACTTTTGCACATTTCTCTATGCGTCCATTTTGGAAACATCAAGAGTCGGTAATTCAAGTGTCCCCCCTCCTTAGTGTTCTTGAACGAAAAACATCCTATGGACATGTTCATCACTATAATATGAAACATCTTCATAATATTCCTGGAATCAATTCGTATTTGGAACTCTGCCAGTTAACACTAAGAAGTGAATTGGGTGATCCTCTAGCAATAACAAAAGGCTTAGCAGTGATTACATGTCATTTTCGACCCATTGTGAACGACGACACAATCACCTAAAATGATCAATAGAAGAATTCCATTTGTCTGTCCCAATATTGATTGTTATGTTGATGCTTTGAGTCCACGTCAAATAAGCAATGGATTGGACTACTACAAGGGTCGTACTAAAATATCTGGTTATGGTCTTGGTAGCTGGTTTACTAGGCCATTTTGTTCTGAACTACCCCTGGACAGAAAATATCTTGTGCCTGCTGAATCAAATTTTGCTGCCTCAACACTAGAGGACTGGGGGTTGGGCAAGAATTTCAAAGAGAGTCGTAAGGAAAATATTAGATCTTCACCAAGAGCTGTTGGTGAGCAACTAAAATCTCGACAAAATAGGGAGGGATTGAAAAGGATGCGTTCGCGTCATTCACTCATCAGTCTCCACCCAGGCAGGAAGCAAAGGACATCAACAAGGACTTTGGGGAATAAAACAACGAAGGTCAATAAGCGGAAGAAGAAAAAGAAAATGATTCTTAGATCAAAAAAGGATTTCTTCTCTTAAGGTGACTTATCTCCCCCACAAGGAATCATATCCATCAATCAGTTCCTCATTGAATCCATTCAATGCTGAAAATGTTGATGTCAGTGTCAAGTATGGCTTTATGAACAATTTCATCCCCAACAACCCCTCTCGGAGAATATACACTTTCAAATATTTTCCAATGAAGACTATTTCATTGATTTGTCGTCAACATTTATTAATTTAAATGTTGTGGTGAAGAAAAAGTCAGATAATACAACTCCAAATGCTGGCTATGGTCTCTCCTATGGAAACTGTATTCTACACAACCTATTCAAACACATTAATGTATTTATTAATGGAACATTGGTGAGCACTAGCAATAATTTACCAAACTATGCAAGCTACATACAATTTATGATGATGAAACCAAAAGCGTACAAGGTGATGAGAGGACAATCATTGGGCTATGAATATCGATCAGGTGTTGATACTGACGGTGAGTTGACTACTGCAATGACCCAGGAGAATCATCTAGTTGGAAAATTAAATCATGAGATATTCAATATATCCTAACGGTTATCTCCCAATGTCAAGACTGACATAAGGCTACAACTGGCCTAATTAAACTTAAGTTTTATTATCACACTTTCAGCAAAACATGAATAGATAGTAAATGTAATTTCTGCAATCCTTCACATTTGAAAACAAAAAATTATGAGCTGTGCTAAGTTTACATTTAAACATAGCAGAACCCATAGCCCCAATATTATATGTTTTGCTCCTCATACAATCACCAATCAACGTCACATTGCCACCGGTTCTCGTAGCTATAGCGATTCATCATTTATCAATGGAGAAATCCCATCAAAATTGGCTTTGGCTTTTGTGAAGAGTGGTAGTGCTGTTGGATCCTAGACTGAATCCCCCCATGATTTTAATTTTCTTGGTCTATCTAGCATTGTGTGAAAAGTGAATGGTATTCCGCTTTACACTCTATTTTTTGACAAAAAATCCTATAGAAGTCTTTAAGAGTTGACCATGCAATCCCTAGATGATGACTCATCTACTTGAAAATGGAATAACCGATTCAATGTTTTCAAAAAATCATGGGGTTATTGTTTTGGACTTGTCAGGCACACAGGATATGAGTACAGTACGAACAGGGAATGTTCGTTTAGAGTGTACATTTGCCGATGCTCTGACTGAGAGTATCACGCTAATATCACTGAGTCAATTTGAAACCTATTGGGAAATCACACTCGACGGCAGTGTTCTACTAGACCTAGCACCATGAACACAAACCAAATAATCGACGTATTTAATATAAATCCAGACATGTACCAGTACGAGTCCTATTGCTTACCTTCGGACTTCATGAAAAAATTACAAGTGTTAACAATACCCTATTCATTGTTAATAGCAGTCCATCGATATTGAAGACTGGCCATTGGCTATGCATTTTTTAAACGGCGAAGAATATTGAATTTTTTGATCCTCTTGGCCTATCGTATAAATTCTACACTCCATACATCAGCAACTTTATTGAAATCAGTGGGAAAACCATTATTCAAAATCAACGAATAGTACAGGATTAAACGACTAAGACAAGTGGCTTTCATGCACTATTCTTTTTCATGTTCAGATGTCGTGGCTACACCTACTAGCAGTTTCTCAACATCTACGTTGACTTACCTCGATTTAACGACTTTCTAGTGGAGAATATACTTACAAGTGTATTTAATATTGATTTTAGTGCCCTAAGAATAAAATGGTCTAAAAATGTATGTGAAATTATTTATTAATAAAATAAAAATTATATACATGATAAAACGACTTTTCTACTCTTTAGATTTCATCCACTACTAGATATTTGTAGACAACAACTAGTGCAGATATATTATCCGAAGGTAGATTCACAGTGTACTGATCCTTATGTAGTGCAATGTCAGGGTCACATTTTCTACAATAGAGCGCGAGTTCACTCTTTTCTTACCTCTTTATATAGTCAATGATACTATTCGCATTCATTCTACGGAATTCACATGTTTCAATTTGCTTATTTGAAGCAATTTCATAAACAGTGTCCTCGAGTATCGAATCGCATTCCGTCACAGCCAAATAAAAATGAGTGGGCTTATAATCATAGTAGTCATTGTCTTCACAACGATGACGTAGAAACCATATTCTTTTGTTGTTCCAAGAGTTAAAACACTGATTCACTTCCTTTTCCCAAAACAATCTAAAACCAAGACGATACCACTAACGTAGCAATAAACTAAAATCACGCTTAGGATTCTTTTCAATCATACCGAGATATGTATTCTCCCACTGATTACATTTATCATAATGGCAATTGGAGCATAGGTGACCTCCAGGATGAGAGTCACACACCCCTTCAAGACAGGAATTACAACCTTTAATTTGTACAGCATATCCTCTATGCAATTTACACGGGTTGCATAATCTACACTTTTCATCATATTCATCAATCATTGTGCAATTCTCACATGATGACCAGCTGCCCAGTGTGTACATACATAGTGGACATGTATGGAACATTCTTTCATGTGTTAACATTCTCACTTTCACAATGAAACTGAGCTAGCAACAACAAAAATTGTCTGAGGTAGAGAGAGAGAGAGGAGTAAATACCTCCATTATCTCTAATTGGCTGCCTAAAAAAACAGGTGTCAGCTCGAAAAAATCAGTCTGGTTGAAAAACTTGGAGTTGAAAAAATTTGTGTGGGGAATCTCCGTTTTAGCCCAGAAACCTGTCTGGTTTACCTAGAAACCTGTCTGGTTGGCCAAGAAAGCTGTCCGGTAGGTTTTGTATAATTCCATATTCAATTTACAACAATAGCAATAATCTGCCTTGGAAAGGTGCCATAAAACGTAAAGGCCCAGAAACTTAGAGTTCACCCAGAAATCTGTCTGCTTGGCCTAGAAACCTGTCTGGTTGGTCCCAGAAACATGCCTGGTTGACCAAGAAAGCTGTCTGGTAGGTTTTGTATAGTTCCATATTCAATTGACAACAATAGCAATAATCTGTCTGGTAATCTGCCATGGAAAGGTGCCATGGAATGTAAAGGCCTAGAAACTTGGAGTTGACTCAGAAAACTGTCTGCTTGGCACAGAAACATATCTGGTTGACCAAGAAAGCTATCTGGTAGGTTTTGTATAATTCCATATTCAATTGACAACAATAGCAATAATCAGTCTGGTAATCTGCCATGGAAAGGTGCCATGGAACGTAAAGTGGTGGAAATACACCGGAAGGAACATAAAGTCGTAGAATTCCATATGTACATATTACTAACCTTCATTAACAAATATAAAAACGGAGAAATAAATCTGTATTTAAGAGTTTGTGTAGTCCGATTTTCTTTGTTTTTGAGACAACAAGACAAAGCTTTTAGATTAATCATATTGACAGTCATTTATATCATGACTTAAAAAAGCATACAATTCCAACAAGGTTGAACATGTAAAGATAGTAATTTGTGTTTTACCCTAAGTACGATGGATGAGCTGCATGAGAGTTCAGTTATACGAGGGTTCAGTTGCACGGTGGTTCAACTTCACAGTGGTCCAGTTGAACAGTGGTTCAGTTTCACGGGGGTTCAGTTGCACAGGGGCTCACTTACACGGGGGTTCAGTCAAATGGGTTTGAGTTCCACGGGGGTCGAGTTGCACCAGGGCTCAGTTAAATGGGGTTCAGTTAAGAGGGGTTCAGTTGCACACTGGGGGCATATAAGGTTTTTATAGAAAGCGTTGTCGCAGAAACTTCAAAAAGAGCTCATGTGATTGAAAACTGAAATGGCTAATGCCCTTTTTAATAGTCGAAAGGATTTGGAAGGCAACTAACACCCCTTCAAAGCCCACCATTTCCCCAAACAAATCCAATCAAAATATTGAGATAGCCATTTTGTTCAACGCAGTTGAAAGTTCTGGAAATTGTGTCTTCGAGCAGAACACTCCCCCCACTCTTCAGGGCAAGGGTTATAAGTTATGTTCTAAGGGGTATGTAAGGTTTTTATTGAAAGATTTGTCGTAGAAACTTAAAAAGGACTCATTCGATTGGAAATTCAAAGGGCTAGTGCCCTTTTAGTAGTCAAAAGTGATTAGAGGGCAACTTACCCCCCTCTCACGCCCACTTTTTCCCAAAACACGTAAAATCAAGATTTTTAGATAGCCATTTTGTTCGACGTAGTTGAAAGTTTTGAAAATTAGGTCTATGAGGATGGCAACCCCCCCCCTCCCACCCACAGCCCTCAGGAAAAGGGTTGTAAGTTATGCCCTGGGGGCATATAAGGTTCTTATAGAAACCGTCGTCGTAGAAACTTCAAAAAGGGTTCATTCGATTGGAAATTAAATAGCTAGTGACCTCCTTAATAGTTGAAAATGATTGGAGGGCAACTAACCCCTCTCAAACCCACCATCTACCCAAACACATACAATCAAAATTTTGAGATAGCCATTTTTTCAACGTAGGTAAAGTTCTGGAAATTATGTCTTTGAGGATGACAACCATCCCCCCACAGCCCTCAGAACAAGGGTTGTAAGTTATGCCCTGGGGGCATATAAGGTTTTTAAAGAGAGCGATGTTTTGGAAACTTCAAAAGGGGCTTTTTCGATTGGAAAATGAAATAGCTAGTGCCCTTTGTAATAGTCAAAAGTGATTGAAGGGCAACAAACCCCCCTCTCACGCCTACTATTTCTCCAAACATATCCAATCAAAATTTTGAGATAGCCTTTTTATTCAACGTGGTTGAAAGTTTTGTAAATTAGGTCTTTGAGGATGAAAACCCCTCCAGTTCCCTCAGGGCAAGGGTTTTAAGTTATGCCCTGGGGACATATAAGGTGATTACATAAAGTGTTGTCGTAGAAACTTCAAAAAGGGCCTATTTGATTGGAAATTGAAAAGGCTAGTCCCTTTTTAATAGCAGAAAGTGAATGGCGAGCAATTACCCCCCCCCTCTCACGCCCACCATTTCCCAAAGCACATTCAATCAAAGTGTTGAGATAGCCATTTTGTTCAACGTAGTTGAAAGTTCTGGAAACTATGTATTTGCAGATGACTAACCCACCAGAGACCCCAGGGCAAAGGTTGCAAGTTATGCCCTGGGCCCATACAACGTTTTTATAGATAGCGTTGTCTTAGAAACTTCAACAGGGTCTCATTCAACTGGAAATTGAGCGGGTTAGTGCCCTTTTTAATAGTCGAAAGTGATTGAAGGGCAACTAACCCCCCCCCCTTCCGCCCATTATTTCCCCAAACACATTCAATCAAAATTTGAAATAGCCATTTTGTTGAACGAAGTGCAAAGTTCTGGAAATTAGGTCTCTTAGGATGACTACCCTCCCCCCCCCCACAGCCCGTAGGGCTTTAAGTTATGCCCTAGGGCATATAATATTTTTTTATAGAAAGTGTTGTCGTAAAAATTCAAAAGAGCTCATTCGATTGGAAATTAGAAAGGATATTGCCCTTTTTAATAGTCCATCATTTCACCAGACATTTCCGATCAACATTTTGATATGGCCATTTTGTTCAACGTAGTTGAAAGATCTGGAAATTATGTCTTTGAGGGTGACAATCCTCTCCATATAACCCTCACGACAAGGGTCGTAAGTTATGCCCTTGGGGCATATAATGTTTTCATAAAAGTTTTGTCATAGAAGCTTCAAAAAATGCTCATTTGATTGGAAATTGAGAACACTAGTACCTTTTTTATTAGTGGAAAGTGATCAAAAGGAAAATGTCCCCCCCCCCACACCCTTAATTTCCCCAAGCACTTCCAATAAAAATTTAGGATATCCATTTTGTTAAGCATATCAGAACGGTCTGGAAATTATGTCTTTGAGGACACCAAAATCCCCAGCCCTTAGGCTAAGGGTTGTAATTTATGCCCTTGGGACATGTGAGGTTTTTATAGAAAGCGTGGTCATATAAAATTCCGAGGGGGCTCACTGGATTGGTAATCAGAAACAATAGTGTTCTTTTTTAAAGTCAAAGTTATCGAAGGGCAGCAAACAATCCCCCCCCCCACACACACACACGTCGTATTGTTCCGAAATACATCTATTAAAAATTTTCAGATAGCTATTCTATTCAAAATGGTCTAAGTGTCATATAACAAGGCCTTTGGGGTTGAAACAATCCCCAGAGATTAAGGGCAAAGGTTGTAGGCTATGCCCCTGTGGTATTTAAGATTTTCATGAAAGGGATGGTTGTTTAACTTTAGAAGAGGCTCAGTCTTTCTCCCTGAAAAAGACTGTCAATATAAAACGAACAAAAATTAATGAAAAAAACTTTTTCAACAAAATAGGTTTTTTTTTTAAGTAAATAACTCCATTAAACCAAATTTTGTACTTTACTGAAAAAAAATCTTTTAAAATTTTTTCCCTTCTCTAACTTTAAGAAATCAAAAATCACTTACGATTTTAAGGAATAAATATCAGCATATGTATATTAAATTAACGATGCAGATTTTGTCAGTAGATTCATTTGAATTTTTTAGTAAAGTACAAATTATATTCTGGCTTTTAGAAAGCTTGGGGTTTAGAACCCTACTCATATTAATTTCTGCTCATTTTGAGTTTGACTCTTAATTATTTTAATTTCTGTTAGTTTTGGGTTTCATTTATTAATTAATACGGATTTGTAGTATTTGTATTCTTGGTTGATTATTTGCTTCCATTTCTGTCCATTTTGGTTTACTGGAGCTCTTTACTTTTTTTTAAGAACTTATTTTGTTGAAAGTTTATATCAAGACAAATGAGGACTTCATTCTTAGGCAACTGGAGTGACTTTTGGATGAGTTTTACTTAGACTCGAGTCAACCAACTCGAGGAACTGAGTTTGGTTAATCTTTGACCCATCACGACACCGCCGTGCTGAAGAATCACGCGCTAGTGGATTACTTTGAGAAACGGAAGATGGAACACCGATAGAGCAAGTTATAGGTAAATGGTCAGACAGCTGATAATCAAATATAACGTTAACTGAATCTCTACGATGCTGAGCAAGAATTTTGGAAAACTTCCGCTTTGCAGAGGTCCGTATGTCATTCACAAGCCCGGCAGTAGGGCGCCGACAATCGTTCCACCAAAACTTTGCTTGTCCACATGAGGTAAAAAGCTCTGGGTTTGTGGACTATCCAGGAACAATTCCTTTGAAGACACGTTGCATAGGGCCAGCTTGTTTTTAGGCAAAGCGGAGAGCATGACAAATTTCAGCACAATATCGTTCCACCAAAATTTTGCTTGTCCACATGAAGTAAAAAGTTCTGGATTTATGAACTATCCAGGAACAATTCCTTTGAAGTTATGTTGCATAGGGCCAGATTGTTTTTTGGTAAAGAAGAGGCATGAAAAGTTTCAGCACAATATAGATAAAGGCAAATCAGAACCTCATTCTTAGGCAACTGGAGTGACTCTTGGAGGAGGTAAAATGGGACATTAATTCTACCCGGAGTTGAGTCAACCGACTCAAGGAACCGAATTTGATCAATCTTTGACCAATCACGACGATACCATCGTGCTGATGAATCAAGTGCTAGTGGACTACTTTGAGAAACGGAAGATGGCACACCGATAGAGCAAATTATAGGTAAGTAGTCAGACAGCTGATAATCAAATATAACGTTAACTGCGTCGGCGGTCAGATTTGAAGATACAGCAATGTGGTCCAAGTTAGAATTTCGCGATGACGTGCGAATATACGTAAAATCTGACATTTTCTCAAATACACGTAAAAAATCACTAAATTAACCCTTAACCATAGTAGTACGTGCAGACACCTGAGAATCTGGTTCAGACAAATTATAATTTAAGTCTCCGTCTATAACACAAGGTAAACCTAGAAGCCGAATTTTTTTCTACACCAAAACCCAACTTTTCACACGATAAAGCAAATAGTCGCTCTGACTGATCGTTGGAGTATTCAGGGGGTAGATACACACTAATATAAACACAGGAGTTCACTCTCATAGCTAAGTAATGATCATTTAGTTCGAACAAGCTATAACGAATGAAAGATCTTAAGCCAAACTGGCCAGCCATGACAAAAACCAACAAAGAGAAAAATCTAAAAAAAAAAAACAAACAAACGAGACTGTGGCCAGTGGAGAGAAAAGAAAACAACAAAAACAAAACAACGCGGATATTTTGCCTTTATAAAAACAAGGCGTATTCAGCACGAAAGACCCAAAAGAAGAACAATATAAAAAAAAAAAAAAACAAGATAAAACTAAAAACAAATAAAAGCACCAAAAACAAAAACAAAAAACAAACAAAAAAAAATGTACAATTGGCGCAAACTGATCCACGTAGGGAAAAGATGCTAATATAGAGTTACTTCAGTGAGGACACCAGAGTAACCGAGGAAAAATAAAAAAAAAACTGTAAATTACTTTAATTTTTCTTTTGCGAAATAATCCTTTTGTTAGCTATTACTGAAGCAAATCGTTTTGGTCTAGCAGGTAAAATAGTCCCCTTGTGATTATTTAAAATCTTAACTCCCTTATTGACTGTTGATTCACTCTTTAGAAGGTTATAATAAATTTGGTCAATATTTAAATTACCTGTGTCCCTATTTATGGAAAGGTTAGCAAACATATGTTTTTTAAATTCTATGGCTTCCCTAGCCCATTGGGTGTAACCCTTATCATTAGAAATAGCCAAGGCTTCATCAAATTTTACAAAATGATCTTGTTTAAGCCAAATATGCTCCGCTAAAGCTGAAACAAAAGTTTCTGGGGCCCTGCTTAATTGTAGGGTTTTTTCTATTGAGTTTCGGTGTTCAATAAACCTTTCAACAAATTGTTGGTGGGTCCTACCAATATAGAACTTCCCACGAGAACACGGACTTTTATACACCCCACTTACTAAATTTCCCCGAGTTAAATCCTTACCAGAACTAAAAAAAACTACCCATTGGCCACAACGATTGGAAACATGTATCAATACCAAATTTACGTAAAACCCGTGAAAGTTTCTCACCCAAACCAGGTACATATGGTAATGAAATGAAGCTTTTTGATACAACTAAATCTAAAAACTGAGAAACCCCAATAACCCTACTATCATGTTTAACCCGTTTATTTTCAATTATTTTATCAATGAACTTAATGGGATAACTATTACAAAACAAAATATGCCTCAAGTATAACAATTCCGAATCCAGAAATTCCTGGGAACAAATTCTAAAGGCTCTATTCACTATTGAAATTACAACCCCCCCTTTTCACTGACATTGTGTTGCAAGAATGAAAATTTAAATACCTATCATTTTGCGTTGGTTTTCTGTAAATCGAGAAAAGTAAATGGAGATCCCTTTTAATTAATAAAATATCCAGAAAAGGTAATTTATTATTATCCTCAAACTCAACTATAAATTTAATATTATTATCAAAACTATTTAAATTCTTACAAAAAAGGTCTAAGGAGTCCAATCCATGTTTCCAAACGCACACCACATCATACAGGAACCTACCCCAGAAGCAAGGGGAGATTCTAAAACTGTTTATAGCGGAGGTTTCAATGGCATCTATGAATAGATTTGCCAATAAAGGAGAAAGAGAAGCCCCCATAGGTAACCCAAAAATTTGTCTATAAAACTCCCCTCGAAAACCAAAAAAAAAGAAAATTTATTTACCAGAATAATTAGTCTCATAATGACTTCAATATCCAAACTGGCTAAAGTCACATCCTGTTTTAAATCAAAGTGTTTTTCTAATTTACTTTTTAAAATATCCTCGCACCTTTTTAAATCACAATTTGAATACATGGACACAACATCAAAACTGCAAAGAATTGAACTTTCCTCCAGCGTGAAATTTCGCAATTTATTAGTAAGATCAGTCGAATTGTTTAAATATGATTTTTGTGTTTCCAAAGGTGGACGCAAAGCTACCGACAACCATTTTCCTAATTTCGAAACAGGTGACGGAACAGTTGACACAGTGGGGCGGAGGGGAGCTCCAGTCTTATGAATCTTAGGTTGACCATAGATCTTGGGTGCCGAACAACCCCTAGGATAATATTTGTTATAAAACTGTGGGGCAATGTGAAAATTATTTTTCATTGAATCTAATTCCATTCTCACTGATTTTACATATTTATCTGTAGGATCAAAATCAATTTATTTGTATTCAATAGTGTCAGATATAATGGATTTCAATTGATTATTCTAGTCTTCAGTGTTCACAATTACTATCTTGTTTCCCCTATTGGTTCTGGTGATGGTAAGGACTATATCCTTTTTCAAATTAGAAATTATTTTAATGTAATTTTTTTGTGAAATGTCTTTACCAATTAAGTTCATATTAAAGGTGTTTACTTTTCTTACGATATCTGCTCTGAGTTCTTGAGGAGTATCAACCTTATCTCTAGAAGCCATAATTCCTGACTCCACCTTTTAAATTATTTCTGAATAGGAGATTGGTGTCGGAAACAGAACTTAGAACCCTTCGACAAAACGGCTTCCTGTTGAATATTAAGAGGTTTAGAAGAAAAATTCTTAAATGCTGGACTCAGACAATGACGAGGATAAAAAACCTCTGAATCTTGGAAATTCTCAAACAAAAGTTTATTAAAGTTGTCAACCAAACGAACCTTGGACAAATGAAAATCATGGCGAAAAGATCTAATGGCCATTTCCTTAATTCGCATAAAAATGTCAGATGGAAAGTTATTTCTTAAAAAGTTTTCAACAGAATTTAAGTCCTTAGACAGTTGAAAACGTCTTTGTTTTTGTTCATAAATTACGTGATTTAAAGCTATTAGGCTTAATTTATTTTTTAATAAAGATGATTTAGTTTGCTAACCTTTCCATAAATAGGGACACAGGTAATTTAAATATTGACCAAATTTATGATAACCTTCTAAAGAGTGAATGAACAGTCAATAAGGGAGTTAAGATTTAGCGGAGAATAATCACCAGGGGACTATTTTACCTGCTAGACCAAAACAATTTGCTTCAGTAATAGCTAACAAAAGGATTATTTCGCAACAGAATAATTAAATTAATTTACAGTTTTTTTATTTTTCCTCGGTTACTCTGGTGTCCTCACTGAAGTAACTCTATAATAGCATCTTTTCCCTACGTGGATCAGTTTGCGCCGATTGTACATTTTTGTTTGTTTGTTTTTTTGTGGTGGTTTTATTGGTTTTTAGTTTTATCTTGTTTTGTTTTTTTTATCGTGTTGTTGTTGTGTGTCTTTTGTGGTGAAGACGCCTTGTTTGTATAAACGCGAAATATCCGCGTTGTTTTGTTTGTGTTGTTTTGTTTTATCTTCACTGGCCACAGTCTCGTTTGTTTGTTTGTTTTTTTTGAGATTTTTCTCCTTGTTGGTTTTAGCTAGAACCGAGAGCCGATTTAACGAAAGTAAAGAGTCCACCAGAGGGTCTTCCTCTGTTATTTAGCTTTCTAGCAGGCTCGGAGTACGACGCCATACCATCAAGTGTAAGTATGTTGATACCGTGTTTAGTAATAAAATGTTCCTGGAGGAGAATCACGTTATAACTAGAGCTGAGGCTTTGCAACACAGAAATTTTATTTGTAAATGACACATTTATATTCCATGATAGTAGAAACGAGTCCATGGGTTTAAGTTTTGCAGCTTTTTGGGCACTTTACACTATAACACGTATGACCATTGGTCTTGCAACAAACACAAAAGGCACTTTTTTGGCATGGAGTATCAGACGTCGATTTATGGTTGACAGAGCCACATTTAGAACACAGTGCACTGTTCTTACAATTAAAGGAACACAAACTCTTCAACCAGAAGGCGTTCATATCCCATTTTCATATATGCTTTCAGAAACGTATTAAGATCAGTTCGAAACAGAAAGTAAACTTTAAATGTAAGTAAACTTACTGTTTTAGTGCACTTGGGGATTAGCTGTTTCGACGATATTTCGTCTAAATCTTCTGGCACTCATTTAATCGCTGTGACAAAAGCAGGCTCCTTGAGGGAAATGTTGAGCGATCGTTCGGCACGCTTACGATTTATGACTATCTGGCCCGTGGTTTTTTTGGACCGAACCACAAGTTTCAACTCGTCGTTGGAGCGGCGTAACTCGGCTATATCGTTCGGATTTGGGCAAAACTTATCGATGAATGCTTTTCGTTCATTTGGGCCTTTTAAGTCTTTTTGGGGGGTTCTTAAGTATCACAGAGTATAGTGGTGAGGGGGTGTGGATTGCGGACGCTGGGACTTGTCAGGCAGGCTGGTCGGGAAGCAGCTAGGATTTAATGTAAACTCATCTAATTTTCTCGAAAGTTCATTTACTTTCGAAACTACTGTGGCATGAACAAACTCGCCGATGGCACATACTTCACACGGACTGAAAATTACAAACTTTGGGATCAGAACATTTTGCTTTGCCGCCGTTGCTAGTGACTTGCACATATCAGTAATATTCTCATCATCCTTGGCATACGAAACCATCCTGGCTTGGATATCCAGCTCACTATGAAGGGTCTTCTTAGCTTGTAAATTGCATCGTGTTCAAGATATTTAGTAGCACTCTTGACGATCATATCAAGTTTTATACCTTCTGTGAGTGATCTACTCAAAAAGTTCAGAACAGGGCTAAACACCATTTTGTCATCTTGTTTCACTCGTAAGCAGCCACAATCCAAATCGTAATCCATAAATTTAAAGCCAGAGATAGTCTTTCGACCGGTAACGTAATGGTGACGTCACAGAGTAGCAAAAATTTTTTATTGGTACTGGTGCATTATACCTAACACAGCGCTATATACTGTCCGAGGAATGCATACATGGAGACCCGTAAAACGGGTATTTGCTATCTCAATTGATCGCAAAGCGTTGTTTCTCATTGAATTTACAATATTTAAACTGCTAGTTTTTAGGGGTTAGGGGGGAGGGTGGGAAGGTACCTAAGTTAGGCTGGGTTACGTATTTAATATGTGGTATTCTTTTCCCCCACCCCCCAAATTTGCCAATAAATAGCCGAAATTTGTTTATAATATATTATATATTCATACTATATTATTTTATTTCATTAGAATTAACAAAAATTGACTTTTTTCGTATGTTAGGTATAATGCAACAGTACCATTTTATTTAAATGGTAATCCAACCTGTAATCTTTTGCTAAAGATTACGAAACCTGACACACAGGGATTAAATTCACTTAAAAAGTTTACTGGTTTGTTAATGGAATCTCCAATTTAGTATAGGTGTGTCTACTTTGAACTCTGAATCAATACTATATATATATATATATATATATATATATATATATATATATATATATATATATATATATATATATATATATATATATATATATATATATATATAATATATATATATATATATATATATATATATATATATATATATATATATATATATATATATATATATATATATATATATATATATATATATATATATATATATATATATATATATATATATATATATATATATATATATATATATATATATATATACATATATATATATATATATATATATATATATATATATATATATATATATATATATATACATATATATATATATATATATATATATATATATATATATATATATATATATATATATATATATATATATATATATATATATGTGTATATATATATATATATATATATATATATATATATATATATATATATATATATATATATATATATATATATATATATATATATATATATATATATATATATATATATATATATATATATATATATATATATATATATATATATAGATATATATTGAACTTTCATGCAACCTTTATCATAGCTGTTGGTGTTTCAAAATATTTTTTATTAGAAATCTGTTGGCTTAAGACTGATCTAATAATTTAAAAGATGTGAAATGTGTTCTTTAAAATCTCCATTGGGGTCTAAAATATAGATTTGGCCATATGAATATGGTTCAAATCACGTTCAGGGGTCTGTGATGGGTGTGCCGCTAAATTGATTTTGTGATAAATTTGTCCTGTTCTTTTAAAGCTGAAAATATAACAACTGTTTTTGGTTCGTTAATTGCTTAATTTGAGTGAAGCTAAGGCAAAACGTGAGTTCCAGTTTCGTATTTGTTTGTGGAACTGTTTAGAGAGAAAGTGCTGTCCTACTACAAGCCAAACTAAATCATATCGAAACTGTTGATGCGGGAATACAAGTCGACCAAGTAGGCAGAAGCCCCCAAGTAAATCATCTTTATTGGCTGCTTTTTCTGTGGGATAATGGAGGACTCAACTGTGAATACATACAGAGTTGAAGGGACCCATTGACTTGTAAATAACACTTCCGTAGTTTACGGCATCTTTGTAGGTTTTTAATGGGTTTGATACCACAATTTAACATATAAATAACAATTTTTCAGTATGATTACAACTTAACCGCTAGAAGTTACAAGCTTTCTCTCAAATATACACAATTTTTTCCTTAGAAGTAACTCTTTTTTCGTTATGATAACAATTTTTCTGCCAGAAGTAGCAAGTTTTCCTTAACACTTAAATATTTTTCCTTCGAAGTATCAACTTTTTTCTCCGTAAAACTAACACACTTTTACTTAACACACTTAAATTTCTCTTCGAAATAATATTTTTTTCGTCAGTGAATACACGTTTTCTGTTCTAATTAGCAAGTTTCATGTCAAAGATACCAAATTTTTCTTAGAAGTAACAATTTTTCGTTATGATAAAAAGTTTTCTGACAGAAGTAGCAAGTTTTCCTTAACACTAACAAATTGTCTCATTGAAGTAACATTCTTCCTTAATACTAACAAACTTTTACTTGACATTAAATTTCTCCTAGAAATAACTTCTCTACGCATAAGTTAGGTTTATCTAGCTATTCATAGAATAGAAAACGTGTTATGACTAACGAAAAAAATACTATTTCTAAGAGAAATTTAAGTGTTTTAAGTAAAAGTGTGTTAGTTTTAAGGGAAAAAAAAGTTGATAATTCGAAGGGAAATTTTGTTTGCGTTAAGGAAAACTTGCTACTTCTGGAAGAAAAATTGCTATCATAACGAAAAAAAAGCTGCTTCTAAGAAAAGAATTGTGTATATTTGAGAAAAAACTTGTAACTTCTAGCGGATAAATTGTTTTCATACCCAAAGAATTGTTACTTCTATGAAAAAAATTTGGTATCTTTGTCAGAAACCTTGCTAGTTCATGCAAAAAACCTGTTATTACTGACAAAAAGTGTTATTTCTAAAAGAAATTTGAGTGTGTTAAGTAAAAGTATGTTAGCATTAATGGAAAAATTTGATGCTTCGAAGAGGAAATCTGTTAGAGTTAAATAAAAGTTTGGTAGTATTAAGGAAGAATGTTGTTACTTTGAAGAGAAGATTTTTTAGTGTTAAGGAAAACTTGCTACTAGAGACATAAAAGTTTTTATCACAATCAGAAATAGTTACTTCTAAAAAAAAATTGGTAATCTGTGGCAGAAATCTTGCTAGTTCGAACAGAAAACGTGTTATCAGTGACAAAAAAATTGTTAATTTTAAGAAAAACTTGTTATCTTGGATGGAAAAGTTAGCGCTATTAAAAAAATTTGTTAGTGTTAAGAAAAAAAACCTGTTAGTTACTACTAAGATAATTTGATAGTATTAAGTAAAAGTTTGTTAGTATTAAGGAAAAATATTGCAATATTTCGATGAGAAAATTTATCAGTGTTAAGAAAAACTTGTTAGTTTTGGCAGAAAACTGCCATCATAACGAAAAAATTGTTACTTCTAAGAAAAATTGTGTATGTTTGACAAAAAGTTTGCTACTTCTAGAGGATAAGTTGTCATCATAACGAAAAATTTGTTACTTCTAAGAAAACATTTTGTATATTTGACAGAAAGGTTGGTAGTTCAAGAGAAAACGTGTTATCACTGACGAAAAGTGTTATTTCTAAGAGAAATTTGAGTGTGTTAAGTAAAAGTATGTTAGTATTAATGAAAAAATTTGATGCTTCGAAGAGGAAATCTGTTAGTGTTAAATAAAAGTTTGGTAGTATTAAGGAAGAATGTTGTTACTTTGAAGAGAAGATTTGTTAGTGTTAAGGGAAACTTGCTACTTAAGACAGAAAACTTGCTATCACAATCAGAAATTGTTACTTCAAAGAAAAATTTGGTATCTTTGACAGAAAACTTGCTAGTTCGAACAGAAAACGTGTTATCACTGACGAAAAATATTATTTCTAAGAGAAATTTGAGTGTGATAAGTAAAATTGTGTTAGTTTTAAGGAAAAAAATGGTTACTTTGAAGGGAAAAATTTGTTAGTGTTAAGGAAAAATTGTACTTCTTGCAAAAAACTTGTTATCATAACGAAAAATTGTTACTTCAAAGATAAATTTGTTATCTTTGACAGAAAACTTGCTAGTTCGAACAGAAAACGTGTTATCACTGACGAAAAATATTATTTCTAAGAGAAATTTTCATGTGTTAAGTAAAAGTGTGTTAGTTTTAAGGAAAAAAGAATTATACTTCGAAGGGAAAATTTGTTAGTGTTAAGGAAGACTTACTATTTCTGACAGAAAAACTTGTTATCATAGTAAAAAAATGTTACTTCTAAGAAAGTATATGCGGTTGTTTGTATGTTTCAAATGTTAGAAGACGCTTACACTGATGTGATGATGACTTGTGTCATAGTGCTAGCACAACGTGATTATTGCCTATTCTCAAGAAACATTAAACCCAAGAATACTTGATTCTTCAGGAAAAAAAATCATATTCTCTAACGTTCTTACGAAACAACAAGTGATTCCATATCTTTGCTGAAGATGTGCATCGTGGTTAATATGCGTAACCCGCGTGTGTGCCATGCCTGGGGGATTCTCCAAGGATCCTTTTAGTTTAGTTTGTAAGATACATTGGTGTCGTTCCTATCAGACCTGATCACGAGAAATCCAGCGGTCTTCCAGAAAAAAAAAATGTATCAATGGCTGGAATTTTGCCAGGGGCACAAATCTTGCTAGCTGAGCGATAGAAACAGAGGTGCTCTGGCATTAGAGGGTTGCCGTAGAAATTCTATGATAATTTCATTATTATTAATACATTTTATGTTATCTCGAGCGGGACCGTTTTTATTCTCTTTTATCACCTAGCCGAAGCCCGGATTCCCTCCCAGGAATGAGTAGACATAGACCAAACTCCCCTACTGCGGGTAGGATGGCTGGATTTCGTCCCCCCAAAAAGAGTAGACTCAGATCAAACTCCCTACAGCGTGCGGGGTGGATTGTAACAAGACTTTCTCGAAATAGAATGTCCCCTCCTTTGCGTGTTTTGATATTTTAGTGAAAAGTACCCTAGGCTGAGAGAAACCGTTCGGGGGGACTGGACACTTCCCTGGAGGTGAGCAGGAGGCAGGTCAGTACCTTAGTGGAAGCAGAATAACTATATATGTACGCTTGAAAATTACCGCCTTGCATAAGGATAAAAAAAAATAAAGCAGTGTTGAGCTGGTGACGGAGAAAACGGTTCTCCTCCCCTGGAGTCCTCTCCCTTTGTCCTTCCTTAAATTTGGCATGTTATTCCTTATCATTTTAAAGATTCAATGACATCTAAAAAACTACATCTATTATCAATGTGCCCTCTGAAAATAAAAGCTACTAGGCAGGAGCTGGAACCTATTGTTAGGATAATGCAAAAATATCCACAAATTTATCTTAATGAAAAAGGGGTATTTCCTTAAAAGCTCTTAATATGTCTTAAATTGCAACTAAGATCACTTCCCCCTCCCCTACCCTCTAGTCTTACAGGCTAGAAGCCCCAGTTTTCTATAATAGATGGTTCTTTTTTTTCGTATATTAACGATACGGCTTTTTCAACTTTTATTTTTTGTCGTTTTTTTATGTTTTGTTGCTTGTACAATATCTGTATCTTTATTAATATCTTGAAAGCAAATACCCCCCAGAGTTTATCAAATTTGGCAGTAAACACGTATTTCCATTTATTAATATCTTGAAAGCATATTCCCCCCGGAGTGTATCAAATTTTGACTGTGAACACGCTGTTCTAGTGTTTGCCAGAAATGGGGAATCTCAGGTGTCGTGCAATAGTTTATTTCTAGAATATGGTTCAAGATACAAAATATTGACAATGTCTTCCTAGTTCTCTAGGTTAGAGAGTGATCTATTCGAAGGGAATGACCTTTCGAGTCCTGGCGGGGTCAAGAACTATTGAAAAATTAATGGTGTTTCGAGCGAAAAATGAAACGCCGAAAAGAAAGGCTTTTCGACGAAAGAATCTCAAAATCTAGCAGTGATGAATGCGCAAACATTACGTAAAATGTATAAGTTAGGATAAAAAAGCTTTGGGGTTTCAGGTGAAAAAAAAAGAAACGCGAAAAAGAAAATGTCTTGAGGGTTTTCGGCGAAAATTTTCAAAATGGTATTATCTGGCAGTGATTGATGCGCAAACTGTCATTAAGTGAATAAAAAAAGTATCACGTGACACTGTTGCGCAATCATTACGTAAGGTGTGAGCTACAAGTGGGGATTCCCCCCATGGGTTCCTGTGGTAGGGTTACGCAAAATTGCGTTAAGCATATTAGACCTGTATGTTTGAAATGGGGTAAGTCGTATGACGTCATTAGAGTCGAGAGGGGTATGTCACGGAGTCAGGCCAACTGTGTTCCCTCTAATTGAACAGGTGACTGCACTGTGTAGGTGCGAGAGGCTTGTAGCTTCACTTATCTAAGACGAGGGTGTGTCGCATGATGTAACATGCGCTTGAAACGGGGGTGTGCACCATGAAGTCAGAGGGTATGCGCTAGAAACACATGTGAGGGGTTAGGAGCTTCAGTTATCCAAACTTGTGTATTATAAGGGCCACATTCCAATATAAAACTGAAATTGAACTCTTCCCTTGAATCTGAACCCAACCATTGAACTCTTGCCAAGGTCATTGAACTCTTGCCTAAAATAAAAATCTTGCCAGCTGGGAACAGGTGCGAGGGTGGGACGTCAGAGGGCTCCGTTTAAAATCCAACGCTAATTTCCTATGGCTGCCGTGACGTCTGAGAGCATGCCGTAGAAATCCTATGCTATTTCCCCATGCCTGTCGTGACGTCAGAGGGTTTTTTCAGAAAGAACGTAGGAATTTTTGCCTAGAAACAGGTGTAAGGGGCTAGGAACTTCTGTATTATACGGACCACATTCCAAGTAGTTGAAGCACCTGGGAATTTTACCTAAAATTGCAACACCTGGTCGTGCCAAATTTTGCCTAGGCGGGAATTTCGCCTAAAATCGCGATACTTGGTCGCCAAAAGAAGAAATCGCCGTTAAAAATTCTTCTTGAACCCATAGAAGAAAGGAGCAGTCCCTAGGGA
The DNA here is from genome assembly GCF_049724085.1 of Artemia sp. Qi Xiang Cuo. Classification (NCBI taxonomy): domain Eukaryota; kingdom Metazoa; phylum Arthropoda; class Branchiopoda; order Anostraca; family Artemiidae; genus Artemia; species Artemia sp. Qi Xiang Cuo. The sequence goes on from NC_142806.1 coordinate 21,667,846, forward strand.
TCTCGTACAAAGTATTATGGCCCCACTACTTATATATTCATCCTATTTCATTTTATTTTATTAGCATTAACCAAACTAGACTTTTTCGGGAGGCCCTGATAATGTAAAGCACCTACCCCTCCCCCCCAGAAAATACCCCCCCCCCCCGTGGAAAAAAGGCTTCCCAAATTTGAGAATTGTATTTCAGCTTTATTTTTTTTTCTGTTGGGGGAAGGAATTTTGGTGCTTGTGTATTATGCGTCACTCACAAGTTTACGCTGTGTAAAATATGAAAACACCGGTTTTTTCGTTAGTTTCTTCGTTATTTTAGAAATAAATTTGGGCTATAGATTCGCACATTACTGGGGGGGGGGGAGGTGTACAGTATAGTGGGTCTGCGTGCAAAGTGTGTTTGGTACAATTATTCTGCATATTAGACAGATAGATAGATAAGTGTATTTTAAAGCCAAACATACGGCCATAGGAAAAATTGTCACAGTCCAATCTACAGTTTGAAATTCTTCTCAAGATTGCAACCGGCTCAATATGACACATTTTTGAACTTTTGCAAAAGCTTTTACCCAGATCCATAGCTGCTTAATCGACTGTATTTAATGCAATGAACACGCCGAACAAGGTATTATCGAAAAGTTGTCTTTTTTTAATCGTTCTATAGTGGCAATAGCTTGTCAACAAGTTTGACATAGTATTAAACTGGTTAAAACTAAAAAATGATACTTAACTGATCAACTATATACTTCTTTGTATTTTTTTCACCACTAAATTTATTTCTCCTTCAATTTCCGCTATTCTGGTATCTGGCCCCCCGTCCTGGAAAATATTCTGCGGGTGCCCTTGTATTGAATACCTAACCTATATACCTTTCCCCCCTAAAACTCAAAAAACTAAAGTTTGGATATATTACCCGTAGGGAGAAACCCCTTGTTTATACAGCGTCAGATAGGATATCACCGGGTAACGCTTACTTCATCTTTGCTTTTCTCGAGTGGCTGGCTCGCATGTTTTACAGCTAATAGAGCAGTACCAATAATTCTCTGTACTGGATCCATTTCAATTAATTTTTAATAATCTTTTTGAGCCAAAAAGATATAGAATAAACATCAGAGGAAAATGGGTTAATTTTGCAGCTCTGAATAAAAGTCAAATAAATTTCCAAGCGTGAAACCACCACAAATTACCATCAATAAGTAAATGAAACCCAAAACTAGCATAAATTACAATTAATAACAGAGTCAAACTCAAAACGAGAAGAAACTAAAATGATTAAGACTGGAGCCGCATATAACTTCTAAATACCATCAGCTAATTTGAAATCATAAAACATTCAAACAGTATTTTGTTCTTAATTAAGAGCAAGTTTTGTGCTGGTCTTTGAAAGGCAAGGTGGCGTCAGCCCTACTTATCTTAGTTCCCCCTCCATTTGAGTTTGAATGGGTTATTTATTTTAATTAATTAAAAAAAAAAAACTTTCCCACAAAACAAGTTTTTCAAAGAAAGGTAAATAGCTCCATTAAGCCAAAAATGACCGGAAATAAAGTCAAATAATCTTCCAAGCGTAAAACTACGACAAATGACTATCAATAAATAAATGAAACTCAAAACGAACTGGAATTACAATAAATAGCGAGTCAATCTCAAAACGAGCAAAAATTAACATTAGTACGGCTGACAACCGGCATGCTTTCTCAAGACCAGAACATAATTTGCACTTTACTGATGGAAAAAAAACGAAAGATCGTGGATTGTCAGTTTAATTGACATATACTGATATTTATTCTTCAAACTTTTGATAAATTTTTATATATGAAATTAAAAAAGGTGAAAAAATTTAAAACGTGTTTTGTTTTCTGTAAAGCGCAAATTATGTTCTGGTCTAGAGAAAGCATGAAGGTTATCAGCCGTACTAAAGTTAACTTTTGCTCGTTTTAACATTGACTCCTAGTTATTGTAATTAATGTTTGTTTTGACTTTCGTTTATCAATTGAAATTGCAATTTTCAATGGAAATATCATCGAAATTTTCAATGATATTTATAGCTATTATAGAGTGGTGCTGCCTATGATATTTTTTATATGCCCTTTTGAAAACCTGTTCTATCGTCTGATTGAAACCTGTTTTAAGCATACAGTTTTATCGTCTAATTGAAACTCCTCCTAAACTTTCCCTAAAAGTTTCACTTTAATACCCTTAGTGTTGTTAGTTACAGTAACTGTAGTGGTAGTATTAAAAGTAGACACACAGTGCCTTCTGGCTAGTTCAAAGTCTCCCAAGACTTACCCTTAAGGGTCTAACTTAATAAGGTCTTCTTCATATATTGCTTTGTCACCTTTTTGAAAGTCCACATGATCAAAGTTTGTTTTTATTTATTTCAACTTCTACCTAAATATTCCTTAAAAGTTTCACCTTAATATCCTTAGATTGCACAGTAGCAATAGCTGTAGCAGCATTAGTAGCAGTATGCGCATAACCCCTTTGGTTTCTTCAAAATCCCCTTCCAAGCACTAACATTACTAGGGCTGACAACCCCCATGCCTTCTCAAGACCAGAAAATAACTTAGGCTTTACTGAAAAAAAAAGAAAAAAAAGACTGTGGATTGTTAGTTTGATATACCTACAAACTCAAAACGAAGTGCCGATTAGACCAGGTACCCCCCCCCCCTAAAATTCACCCTATGGGCCCCCATGAATATTAAATATATGGGGGGGGGGAGTTGTCCCCTCCAAAAAAAAACGCTCTTAACGCGACAGTTTTTTGGCACTTTAAAAAATTTACTTATTGTCCTAATTAAACGACCCTTTGTGTTTCAGGAGTTGTTTTTAAAGAATTGGGACAAAATTTAAACTTTAGCGTAAAGAACGAGGTGTTGAGGAGGAGCCAACCCACATTGTATACGTAATAATTTCTGTTCCTTTTAAGTTTTAATGTTGCTTCTTACTTTCAGTTGAAAAAACTTGTTGTTTTTTAAATTTAATTTAAGAGGAAGAAGAAGAGGAATTTATAGTTTCCAGGGGATATCTTACTGAATAAAACTAGTGCAGAGGACGGAAGCTGAACGTGTTTTCTCTTCAACAGATAAAACACGAACTGACAATCCCATTTATGCCTGTGCAGTAGGTAATGAAAAAATCAACCGTGTTTGAAGGCTTGGGACTTAATAAAATTAAACAAATTCTTGGACATGCACAAAAAGAAGCTTTATTGCCAAAATAGAACAAAAACTTTGAGTAAACGTTTCGAAAAATAATTTTATTTTGTTGTCCCTTGCTCGAAGAGACAAGCTGCTGGTTTTTGGGTCAAACATATCCCTTTTAAAATTAAGTAAAGCAATGCATTTTTATAAATCTGTAGTCACAGGGAATATTAGTTGAGTAAAACCACACAAATACACAACAAAAGCAGAGGTTATTTGGAGGAAACCTTTTTAATATTTATATCATACAAATTCACCATCATTTTATATGGGTTTTTCAAGCTTCTGCTGGTTTTTGGTTTGAAACCAATTCCTTTTAAAATAAACTACATTAATTTTATTTTAAATCAAATCAGTAGTCAAAGGAAAGAGGAGTGTACTATAGCTATTCAAAAAACATACAAAAGCAGAGGTTGTTCGGAGATAAGC